>NW_026693901.1:0-19216 GCF_021218885.2 Marmota monax | reverse complement strand
AGGTAATAGCTGCAGCAGATGGAATGTCAGATAAAGAATTCAGGATATACATGCTTCAGATGATCTGGAGTCTCAAGGAAGACATCAGACAGCAAAATCAGACAATGAAAGATCACTTCAACAATGAATTACATAAACAAATCCAAGAAGCAAAAGATCAACTATACAGGGAAATAGAGGTTATAAAAAACAAACAAACAGAAATCCTAGAAATGCAGGAAGCAATAAGCCAACTTAAAAACTCAATTGAGAATACTACCAGCAGAGTAGAACACTTAGAAGACAGAACATCAGACAATGAAGATAAAGTATTTCAACTTGAAAAGAACATAGACAGCTCAGCAAGACTGTTAAGAAACCATGAGCAGAACATCCAAGAAATATGGGATAACATCAAGAGACCAAATTTAAGAGTCATTGGGATACAGGAAGGGACAGAGTTTCAAACCAAAGGAATGAGCAATCTATTCAATGAAATAATACGAGAAAACTTCCCAGACTTGAAGAATGAGACAGAACCCCAAATCCTAGACGCCTACAGGACGCCAAATGTGCAAAATCATAAGAGACCCACACCTAGACACATTATAATGAAGATGCCCAACATACAGAATAAGGAGAGAATTTTAAAAGCTACAAGAGAAAGGAAGCAGATCACATTTAGGGGTAAGCCAATCAGGATAACAGCTGATCTTTCAACACAGACTCTGAAAGCTAGAAGATCCTGGAATAACATATTTCAAACACTGAAAGAAAATGGGTTCCAACCAAGAATTGTGTTTCCAGCGAAATTAAGCTTCAGGATGGAAGATGAAATTAAAACCTTCCACGATAAACAAAAGTTAAAAGAATTTGCAGCTAGAAAACCATCTCTTCAAAACATCCTTGGCAAAACATTACAGGAAGAGGAAATGGAAAATAACAATGAAAACCAACAGTGGGAGGTAGGACACTAAAGGGGGGAAAATAATCAAAGAGGAAAACAAACCATGTTTAGTAACATAAATAAACAAATATGGCTGGAAGAACAACCCATATCTCAATAATAACCCTAAATGTTAATGGCTTAAACTCACCAATCAAGAGACACAGGCTAGTAGAATGGATCACAAAACAAGACCCAACAATATGCTGCCTACAGGAGATGCATTTGATAGGAAAAGACATACATAGGCTGAAGGTGAAAGGTTGGGAAAAATCATATCACTCATATGGACTTTGGAAACAAGCAGGAGTATCCATACTCATATCAAATAAAATAGATTTCAAGCCAAAGTTAATCAAAAGGGATAAAGAGGGACACTACATACTGCTCAAGGGAACCATACACCAACAAGACATAACAATCATAAATATATATGCCCCTAACAATGGTGCAGCTATGTTCATCAAACAAACTCTTCTCAAGTTCAAGAGTCTAATAGACCACCATACAATAATCATGGGAGACTTCAACACACCTCTATCACCACTGGACAGATCTTCCAAACAAAAGTTGAATAAGGAAACTGTAGAACTCAATAACACAATTAATAAGCTAGACTTAATTGACATATATAGAATATACCACCCAACATCAAGCAGTTACACTTTTTTCTCAGCAGCACATGGATCCTTCTCAAAAATAGATCATATATTATGTCACAGGGAAACTCTTAGACAATATAAAGGAGTAGAGATAATACCATGCATCCTATCTGATCATAATGGAATGGAACTGAAAATCAATGATAAAAGAAGGAAGGGAAAAGAATACATCACTTGGAGAATGAACAATAGGTTACTGAACGATCAATGGGTTATAGAAGACATCAAGGAAGAAATTAAAAAATTCTTAGAGATTAATGAAAACACAGACACAACATATCGGAATCTATGGGACACATTGAAAGCAGTTCTAAGAGGAAAATTCATTGCTTGGAGTTCATTCCTTAAAAAAAGAAAAAACCAACAAATAAATGATCTCATACTTCATCTCAAAATCCTAGAAAAAGAAGAGCAAAACAACAGCAAAAGAAGTAGAAGGCAAGAAATAATTAAAATCAGAGCTGAAATTAATGAAATCGAAACAAAAGAAACAATTGAAAAAATTGACAAAACTAAAAGTTGGTTCTTTGAAAAAATAAACAAAATCGACAGACCCTTAGCCATGCTAGCGAAGAGAAGAAGAGAGAGAACTCAAATTACTAACATACGGGATGAAAGAGGCAATATCACAACAGACACTTCAGAAATACAGAAGATAATCAAAAATTATTTTGAATCCTTATACTCCAATAAATTAGAAGATAGTGAAGGCATAGATAAATTTCTTAAGTCATATGATCTGCCCAGATTGAGTCAGGAGGATATAGACAACCTAAACAGACCAATATCAATTGAGGAAATAGAAGAAACCATCAAAAGACTACCAACTAAGAAAAGCCCAGGACCGGATGGGTATACAGCAGAGTTTTAAAAAACCTTTAAAGAGGAACTAATACCAATACTTTTCAAGCTACTTCAGGAAATAGAAAAAGAGGGAGAACTTCCAAATTCATTCTACGAGGCCAACATCACCCTGATACCTAAACCAGACAAAGACACTTCAAAGAAAGAAAACTACAGACCAATATCTCTAATGAACCTAGATGCAAAAATCCTCAATAAAATTCTGGCCACTCGGATACAAAAACTTATCAAAAAAATTGTGCACCATGATCAAGTAGGATTCATCCCTGGGATGCAAGGCTGGTTCAATATACGGAAAGCAATAAATGTTATTCACCACATCAATAGACTTAAAAATAAGAACCATATGATCATCTCGATAGATGCGGAAAAAGCATTCGACAAAGTACAGCATCCCTTTATGTTCAAAACTCTAGAAAAACTAGGGATAACAGGAACATTCCTCAATATTGTAAAAGCAATCTATGCTAAGCCTCAGGCTAGCATCATTCTGAATGGAGAAAAATTGAAGGCATTCCCTCTAAAATCTGGAACAAGACAGGGATGCCCTCTCTCACCACTTCTGTTCAACATAGTTCTCGAAACACTGGCCAGAGCAATTAGACAGACGAAAGAAATTAAAGGCATCAAAATAGGAAAAGAAGAACTTAAATTATCACTATTTGCAGATGACATGATTCTATACCTAGCAGACCCAAAAGGGTCTACAAAGAAACTATTAGAGCTAATAAATGAATTCAGCAAAGTGGCAGGATATAAAATCAACACGCATAAATCAAAGGCATTCCTGTATATCAGCGACAAATCCTCTGAAATGGAAATGAGGACAACCACTCCATTCACAATATCTTCAAAAAAAAATAAAATACTTGGGAATAAACCTAACAAAAGAGGTGAAAGACTTATACAATGAAAACTACAGAACCCTAAAGAGAGAAATAGAAGAAGATATTAGAAGATGGAAAAATATACCCTGTTCATGGATAGGCAGAACTAACATCATCAAAATGGCGATATTACCAAAAGTTCTCTATAGGTTTAATGCAATGCCAATCAAAATCCCAACGGCATTTCTTGTAGAAATAGAGAAAGCAATCATGAAATTCATATGGAAAAACAAAAGACCCAGAATAGCAAAAACAATGCTAAGCAGGATGTGTGAATCAGGCGGTATAGCGATACCAGACTTCAAACTATACTACAGAGCAATAGTAACAAAAACAGCATGGTACTGGTACCAAAACAGGCGGGTGGACCAATGGTACAGAATAGAGGACACAGAAACCAATCCACAAAACTACAACTACCTTATGTTTGATAAAGGGGCTAAAAGCATGCAATGGAGGAAGGATAGCATCTTCAACAAATGGTGCTGGGAAAACTGGAAATCCATATGCAACAAAATGAAACTGAATCCCTTTCTCTCGCCATGCACAAAAGTGAATTCAAAATGGATCAAGGAGCTTGATATCAAATCAGAGACACGCCGTCTGATAGAAGAAAAAGTTGGCTACGATCTACATACTGTGGGGTCGGGCTCCAAATTCCTCAATAGGACACCCATAGCACAAAAGTTAATAACTAGAATCAACAAATGGGACTTACTCAAACTAAAAAGTTTTTTCTCAGCAAAAGATACAATAAGAGAGGTAAATAGAGAGCCTACATCCTGGGAACAAATCTTTACTCCTCACACTTCAGATAGAGCCCTAATATCCAGAGTATACAAAGAACTCAAAAAATTAGACAATAAGAGAACAAACAACCCAATCAACAAATGGGCCAAGGACCTGAACAGACACTTCTCAGAGGAGGACATACAATCAATCAACAAGTACATGAAAAAATGCTCACCATCTCTAGCAGTCAGAGAAATGCAAATCAAAACCACCCTAAGATACCATCTCACTCCAGTTAGATTGGCAGCCATTATGAAGTCAAACAACAACAAGTGCTGGCGAGGATGTGGGGAAAAGGGTACACTTGTACATTGCTGGTGGGACTGCAAATTGGTGCAGCCAATTTGGAAAGCAGTATGGAGATTTCTTGGAAAGCTGGGAATGGAGCCACCATTTGACCCAGCTATTCCCCTTCTCGGTCTATTCCCTAAAGACCTAAAAAGAGCATGCTACAGGGACACTGCTACATCGATGTTCATAGCAGCACAATTCACAATAGCTAGACTGTGGAACCAACCTAGATGCCCTTCAATGGATGAATGGATAAAAAAAATGTGGCATTTATACACAATGGAGTATTACTCTGCATTAAAAAATGACAAAATCATAGAATTTACAGGGAAATGGATGGCATTAGAGCAGATTATGCTAAGTGAAGCTAGCCAATCCCTAAAAAACAAATGCCAAATGTCTTCTTTGATATAAGGAGAGTAACTAAGAACAGAGTAGGGTTGAAGAGCATGAGAAGAAGATTAACATTAAACAGGGATGAGAGGTGGGAGGGAAAGGGAGAGAGAAGGGAAAATGCATGGAAATGGAAGGAGACCCTCAGAGTTATACAAAAGTACATACAAGAGGAAGTGAGGGGAAGGGGAAAAATAATATAAGGGGGACAAACGAATGTCAGTAGAGGGAGCAGAGCGAGAAGAGGGGAGGGGAGGGGAGGGGAGGGGAGGGGGGATAGTAGAGGATAGGAAAGGCAGCAGAATACAACAGACACTAGTATGGCAATATGTAAATCAATGGATGTGTAACTGATGTGATTCTGCAATCTGTATATGGGGTAAAAATGGGAGCTCATAACCCACTTGAATCAAATTGTGAAATATGATATATCAAGAACTATGTAATGTTTTGAACAGCCAACAATAAAAAATTAAAAAAAAAAAGACTGTATTCAACATTTAAATTCAAAAAGTGGGAAACAAAATCAATCTTCTCATTATTTTCTAAAATTGCTTATTTTAAAATAAATTAAATTTGTAAAATCTCAGTTTTAATTTCTATTATGTAATTATTGATAGATTTAACCAAGATAATAAAATGAGCTTTGATATTCTCAATAATTTGTGAGGTTACAAATAGATCCTAAGATACAAAAGTTTAAGAGATGCTAATGAATCCTCGAATACTCCTCCCACCCCATCATGATACTTTTACCACTACCACAGAAGTTTCCCTTAGATTCCAGTTCATGACCTAGGTAACTACTATCCTGACTTCTGTAACAATGTATTATTTTTATTTTTTCTTTAACTTCAGGTAAATAAAATCATCCATTTCATTTACCATTAATAATTTTCCCACTTGTTTATCAATCTGATGTTTTACTTTTAGGTATTAAACTAGACTGACATTCTTGGAATTAATTTGGTCATGGTCATTTGTTATTTTAATTATATCTGTGTATATTTTATTGAACTTTGATTTTATTTTTTGATATTTGGATGCAAATATTTTTGTATCTACATTTGTAAAATTGGTGGCTTTATAGCTTTCTTCCTTCACTTTGTACTGCCTTTGTAATTTTAAAAAATATAATGCTCTTTTTTGTCTGGATTCCTTCTTTGAATATTGTGAGATCATTCCCTGATTTGTATGTCTATCATCCCTTCTTTCCTATGCCATGTAGTATTTAGTTGTGTGAATGCACCGTAACTTATTTTTTTTATTCTCCTGAGAGTGGACATCTGGGTCTTTTCAGTTTTGGTGAATAGGAATAGATAGCTCCACGATGAACACTCTGCATAATTATTTGTGGACATGTGCACTAATTTGTCTTGGAAACAAGTCTCGGCATGTTATTATTGTATTTCAGGAGAGGAACCGATTATAAGAAACTGCTAAACAGTTTTCCAAAGTAGTATACAGTTTTACAATATCACTGCATAAAATTTTCTTTGGCTTCATATTTTTTCCACATTCTGATGGTTTTATAATGTTATTGTGGCTTTAATTTGTATTTTTCAAGTAAATAATAATGCTGAACAGTTTTAATATACCTATTGTTCATTTGGATATTTTCATTGGTGAACAGTCTATTCAAACTTCTTGACAATCTTTTTTATTTTGGAGTGAAGAGGGGTGGAGTTTTTCTTTTTCTTATTAACTTGCAACTGTTTTATTCTGAACACAAAGCCACCAATAAATGTTTTAAATCAATAAGAAATCAAATACAGCATTACAAACTCAGTCTAGGTGTTTAAAAAGTGGCCCCGATTTGTATCTCTTGTGTTCATTTCTGGTGGTATATAATTCTGCTGTGTTTTCCCATATGGTCACAGTGGTCCAAAACCCACACTCTCAGCCTTCTGTCTTGTGTCTGGGCTCAGCTACATAATTTGTCTTGGTCAATGAGATGTTAGCAAACACGACAGCTAGAGGTTTGAAAAATTGCTAAAGAATTTCCACTTTCTCTACTTCCTTGATGAAAATATGCCTGGAAAACTCTTCAGGAGGATCAGATATAAAGAACAAGGCTAAGTGGGCCCTCTTGTTCCTGATAGGTGACAGCTAACCAACCCTCAGACTAATGACAGCACAGGTGAGACAGCACAGGCAAGATTAGCAAAGCTCTTTAACAACCAGCAGGTGATTGTCAATGCCTGGATAAATCCAGATTGGAAAATCACTCCACCAAACCAGAACTGTGAGCTAAATAAACGGTTGCTTTTGGTAAAGACCCTGGGTTTTGTGGTTGGTGGTTGTGTATCATGATTGTTTCAATAAACAACTGGTGCTAGTGGACAAATGATTGCATCACAGGAGTTCAATACACAATGATGTAGTATTTTTCACTCATCCAATTGACATTTTAAGTTTGACAATAGGCAAGCTGATTAGGAGAGGTGAATAGAGTAGTGGAAATATAGCTCAGTATATCTTTCCTAGAAGGCAAATAAACAATGTATTTCAAATATATATATTTCCAGTTATATCCGTTTACCAGCAAATGCCATCATTTCATTCTTCTCTATGGCTGAGTAAAACGCCATTGTGTGTATGTATGACATTTTTTAAAATCCATTCTTCTACTGACAAGCATCTGGGCTGGTTCCATAACTTGGTTATTGTCAATCACATTCCTCTAAACATTTATGTGCCTGTATCACTATAGTATGGTGATTTCAGTTCTTAAGGATAAATAACAAGGAATTGTATATTGAATCATATGGTGGTTTTACTTTTAGACTTTTGAGGGGAATCTTCATACTGCTTTCCAAAGTGGTCGTACTGATTTGCATTCCCACAAACAATATATGCATGTGCATTTATCCCCACATCTTGGCCAATGTTTATTAATAGTAATATTCTTGTTGATTACTATTCTAACTGGAATAAAATGAAATTTCTCTGTATTTTTGATTTCACTATTACTGGGGATGTTGAACATTTTTTTTTCATATAATTGCTGGCCATTTGTATTTCTTATTTTGAGAAGTATCTGTTTAGTTCTTTTGCCCTGTTATTGATTTTTTTTAATGTTTAGGTCGTATTTATACAAATACTTGGGAAAAATAATTGCTGTGTGTGTCAACATGCTAATTTTGTTTATAACTTTGGGAGGAGAAAGTAAGTATAGGGAGGAAGCAAGGGTGAAATTGTTTTCACAAGATTTAAATCCTTTTTAATTTTCTTCATTTAAAACCTGAGGTAACAAACACATTCATAAATAAAAGGAATAAGCTGTAAAACAATGAAACCACAAAAAAAGATCTAGGAGGCCAATATATAAATATTTAGTAGATCTGAGACTATGTTCAGTCATCCAAAGGCAGTTTCAAAAAAACAAAGAAGTCATTAAAAAATTAATAAGTCTGAAGATTTTCTATGTAATAAACACTGAAAGCAAATTAAAAGTTAATCAACAAAAAAATTTTTAAAAGCATTACCATCTTTCAAACATAAATAGATCTTCCAAAATGGGAGAAAAACATTAAAATGTATTTTAAAAACATTAAAATGTATTTTAAAGTGTAAAATCCGCAGAACATACTAAAAAGGGGAACACAGTTAGCAATCATCCAAAAAAGATATCGATATTAACAGCATATTATTTTTTTACCTTTTAAACTGAGAAAGAATAAATAATGTTTAAAAATAGTACACTCATTGAGCGTAATGAGCCACAGTGAACAGACCCTCAGAGCTGCTTTTGGTGAGAATGTTAATTTGTAGATATTTCTGAAAAACAATTTGCCAAGGATGTAGAAAAAAATTACCAAAAGGAAATAAACAGGGAAAATAATAGTGGTTATCTCTGCATACGAGGATTAGGAACAAACCAATTTTGTTACTTTCACTTTTAAAAAAAATTGCTTAAAAACTGCTAATGCTCTAAAGTGTCATAGTGAAGGTTCTTTGAGGCAGATGGTTTTGTCCACTTTATCAACTGTGATGGACTTTGGGGTCAGGCTTATCAGAGGTTCTTGATCATTAGGTGGAAACCATTATGATGAGATTGCAGAACACCAGTTTGGAGATGGAACACAGTTCCAACCAAATAACACAACATTAGCAAAGCAACTGGAAGAAGATTTCCAGACCATCTTTAGCTGTGGTCCTTGGGTACTAACAATGCAAAGCAAATTCATGTTCTCTCTACCTTCTTAAAAATTTCAAAGTTATCAGAACAAGTGTAAATTACATTTGTATGAAAATATAAAAAGTTTTCAAAACTGAAGTTGGATATTTCTTTCAGGGAAAGGATTGTTCTCTATCAATAGTGAATCTAATGCCTCCTGTTTCTTTCAATCTATTTTCAATATCTCAAATGATAAAATTTTCATTGTTATGTGTAAGAGTTTCCAACTTTTCTTCTTTTGTCTTTTTAAGATCTTAATATCCTGGGAACTATTCCTATTCTTCGTTGTACATTTTTCTTTTATTAATGTCTTCCCCTGGCCTTTGAAATTTAATTTCAAAAGCTCAAAGAAGTCAACCTTGCTATCGACTTTTAAAGCAGTAAAGGTTTGTGTGACTTAAATAACTTTTATCTTAATTGTTGTTGCTCTTTAAAAAGATACACTCCTGCAAATCAGTGGATTTGCTCCTCTTTTTTTATGCACGCTGTCTATAATTATACCACTGTTGGAACTTAAAACTAAACCCTCAACATAATGGACTTATTCTTTTTTGGCTTAATTTTATTTGTTAGAAGTTTTGTTTGTTGTTGTTACCAAGTTAAATATATATATATATATATATATATATATATATATATATATATATATATATATATATATCTCGATTTGAGTTTGATTGAACCCTGTCCTGCAGCCACCTTTAAACTCAGTCTCTTTGGACCAGATCTGCTATGATGGAGGTCAGTCACTGTTTTCTTTGGGATTATAATACACACATGCCATTCTTCTTCCAAGTTTTACTCTTGTTCTTCTATTGAAACAGTTTCTGTGAAAAGAGATGTGTTCTTCATTCTCACATAATTTATAATGCTGCCCTAAAATCCCTTACATTAAATTAGATAAAACAAATAGGTCAAATAAAAATTGTCAGGGTCTGAGAAGGAAACTAATTGGGCATCTATAGATAGATAAGGTCAGGAAGTAGATGGAGATAAACAAAACCTTAAAACACTCCATTTCATCAAAGACAATAGAAAATATGAGCTCTAGACCACGGAACATTTTGAAAACATTCTGATTCTTTTTTTTAAAACGTAATCCACATAAGCACCCTGTTCCTGGTCGTATTCTACAAAGCCAAAAGCCAAATTTTGCACCTTTTTAACTTTGTCAGGTGCCTTGTTACACATTTGCCATCCTGGCTACTCTCTGCTTCTTAGAATACATAAGCCCTTTCTGCTTCAAGGTCTTTGAATTTGCAATTCCCTAAACTTTGGATGGTTTTGTTCTACATTCATAGAAGTGATTCCATCCTATCTTTTAAGGATAAAGATGCCCCACTTTAATGGATTATCTTTTCATTAACCATTTTTTTTAAATGGTTGTACCTAGTTTGTTTCTTTCCAAGCTCTCTTCAGAAGTTGAAATTATCTTTTATCTATTTGGCTTCTCACTTTTCTTTATAGGTGCTACGAACCAAGAGGGTAAGAGTAGTGCTAACAGACCATTAAGTATCTAGCTAAAAGTGAGCATTTAGCACACAGTCAAAAAACATTTGGTAATGAACCTCCAAAGGTAAACCACCCAAAAACCTACACTAGTGACAGCACAGTTGTGGCTTTTCTGTAATGAACCATGACTAAAATACGTTTCATAGCAAAATTATTTTTCATCGCTTCTTGTTGCTGAGCATGTAAACAAAGTTCAAAACAATATATCATGATGAATGGAAGCAAAAAAACTTTCATAGCATATTAAGAATTTTAAGGTAGACAAGAGATGGAAATATCTCCACCTAACCTTTATTCTTTTCTAGATCCTAGTACATAGTAGCTCCAGATAACATTTAGGCTTAAATAAGACATAGGAGTAAGCCCAGTTAAGCAGCAGTCCTAAAACAAGTACGTCCAGAGAAAGACCAGACTTGTCTCCCAGAAGGGTGTCAAAGGTCAAAGGTGAGCTTACAGTAACAAGAAGGGCCTCAAAGTTTAAAGAGTGAATCCTCAGACTCCCTGTAGCTCTGCAGGGCCCTCTGCTCCTCACAGTGCCCTCAGGCTCACACGCTGAAGGTCACCTATGCAAACATTCTCCCTGTTATTTTGGGGAGATAAGCTCTTTCTGTCTCAAGCAATTTATTTTCTCTGCTTGGAATCCTTTCCTTTTATTTACTCATAGGACTGCCATACTATACAATCCTCCCAGTAAAACATCATGCTCTTGTCCTTGAAAAAAAATCAGGTTTCATTCTGTACCAGCACTCACCCTTTTCTTAGAATCCATGGTGACTTTTACTGATGTAGTGTTGTTTTGCTTTCTGTCTCCCCATTTGGCTGATCCCCAGTGGCATACATATTTGCATCCATGTTGTCCACCATGTGTGTCAGTTTTCTAGCACTGCCTTAATCAAGGGCCCCAGCCTGGGGAGTTTAAATCACAGATACTTGCTTCCTCTTAAATGTGGAGGCTGGAAGTCTGAGATAAGCAAGGTTGGTTTCTTTTGAGGTCTCTTTCCTGTCTTCTCCATGTGTCTGCATACATGTCTTCTCTTTGCATCTGTTTGCCCTTCTCTCCCCTTCTAAGAATAGTAGTCATGCTGTTTTAGAGCCCAGCCTGTTGACCTTGTTTTAAGTGAATGATCTCTTTGAAGACCTTATCTCTCAATATAGTTGTATTCTGAGGTACTTGGGGTTATGATACACATTTGAGGGAGTTGAAAAAAGAGATTCAATTCAGCTTATAAAACCCTTATTTTCCCAGCACCTTCCTTAGAGCTCAGCGCACAGTAGGAGCTTTTACAAAAAAAAAATTGTAAAAGAAATGAAAAATTTAGAGCAATTTTTTTCCTCTCAGTTACAAAGAAATTGGAGAGCCAGGGCATGGTGGCAGTTGCCTGTAATCCTAGCAACTCAGGAGGCTGAAGCAGTAGGATCACAAGTTCAAGGCCTGTCCATTGGTGAGGCTCTAAGCAACTTAGTGAGACCCTGTCAAAAAAAAAAAGCCCCAGTTCAAAAAAAAAAAAAAAAGATAAAATGGAAATAAAGCACATTTGATCAACTCCACTCCTTTAAAATATTTTGAAAAAGTGTACTTCAAATAGAAGTATAGTAATCTTGGCTTTTAAATATAAATAGTCAAGATTTCTCTGAAAGATTCAGATAGTTGTTTTTTTTTTTTTCTTAAATGAATTTGTCCAAAAAGGACGATCTAATAAATTTTCCAGCCAAAGGAGCAAAGAGAGAAATCTTGAGGCTAAAATCTATGCATGATTTCAAAGACTCAGATGTTCTGAAGTACAGTGTTTAGCCTTAGTTGTATCAGACATGTGAAGAGTTTGTAAATTACATCTTCCTTGTAAATTAAGTCATTCCTCTTAAATCTGTGAAGAAGATACATTTGGAGTTGGGTCTTGTTAGATCAATAATCAGATAATACCTTCATAGCTTTCTCCATGTTTTAGAATAATTATGGGATTAGCCATAAATATTAATTCCTGTTCAATATGTATGTACTCTGGAATCCCGGGGTGTGAATAGCAGTATCTTATTACACAAACCAGAGTATTCATTAAGTGCTTTTGGGTAATCTTTAGAGAGTACATTAAAATTCAGATGTTACTTTGCATATGAGTAGTCTGCAAAACTTAAGGAAGTGTTTCAGAAATAACTGGTGAATGCCTTCCTGGAGTAGAAACTTATTAATCGAAATATCCAAATGAGGATCAGCATAAGAGAAAAAAAATTAAGTGGTTACATGGAACCAACTTTCTCTATGATTAATCCAAAAGAAGAAAAATTTTAATAGAAGATAGACATTGCCAAATTCCTACCTCATTCATCTGGGCAGTGAGCTCGAGAATGCTTTGTTGCTGCTGATGTTTTACTTTTTATTGTTATTTTTTTGTTTGAATTTTGTCTTTTTTTTATATTAGAAGAATGTTTACATATTTTTGTGAAATACCATAAGAGAAGCCTTTATTTTCCTAATTTTTTAAGGATGCATTATAGTTGTATACACCAATGGGATTTGTTGTTACACATGCCTATATGCATATAATGTACCACATAGCAATATAATTTAACAAATATCACTCCCCAGCACTTCCTTTCTCCCTCCCCTCCTTTCACCCCTTCTTCCCTTTTCTTTGCTTATCTGCCTTTGACTTTTAGTTGATCCACCCCACACGCAACTTTTCTTTTCCTGATTCTCTCTAGCTTCCACACATGAGAGAAAAACATTCCACATATGAGAGAAAACATTCTAACTGATTTCACTTAACATAATGTTCTCTACTTCCATCCATTTTCCTGCAAATGTCATAATTTTACTCTTCTTAGGGCTGAATAGAACTTTATTGGATATGTGTACCACATTTCCTTTATCCATTCATCCATTGACGGACACCTAGGCTGGTTCTATGGTTCAGCTATTGTGGATTGCGCTGCTGTATACATGGGTATGCATGGATCACTATAATAGGATGACTTTAATTTTTCAGGATAAATACTCAGGAGTGGTATAGTTGGGTCATGTGGTAGTTATCTGTAACATTAAAAGTGTCTGTTTTTGAGGAGAAGGGAAGGAGTTGGGATAGGAAAGACAGTAGAATGAACTGGACATAACCTTCCTATGTTCATATATGAATATATGACCAGTGTAACTTCACATGTACAGCCACAAAATGGGAAGTTAAACTCCATATATGTATAACAGGTCAAAATACACTCTACTGTCTTATATATCTAAATAGAACAAATAAATAAAGTGTCTGTTTAACTCCTTTTCCCATTTATTAATTGGATTATTTGATTTCTGTGTAAAATTTGTTGAGCTCTTTATATAGTCTAGATATTAGTCCTCTGTCTCTGTCCAAAGAGTAGCTAGCAGAGGTTTTTTCCCATTCTGTAGGTTCTCTCTTCACATTCCTGTTTTCTTTGCTGTGCAGAAGCTTCTTGATTTGATGTCATCCCATTTATTAACACTTAGCGTTATTTCCTGATCTTTAGGGGTCTTATAGCTTGTGCCTATGTACTGGAATGTAGCCCCTATATTTTCTTCTAGGAGTTACATAGTTTCTAATTTAAAACTAGAGCTTTTTAAAAAGTACAACTAGTAAACAGTTTTATGATTTTTTTTGTTTTCTTTTTTAAATGATCATATATATGATTCACTTGTTTCTTTAAATGTATAATTCTAGAATTTTAGCATAAGTATGCATATTGTGACAATAATAGTATAAAAAACAGTTTTATCAACAACAACAATAAAATCCCTGTATTTTCTCTTTACAGTCATCCTTCCTTCTAGTCCAACACTTTGCAGGCAATGATGGTCTCCATCTCTACAGTTTTGCCTTTTCAACAGTGTCATGTACCTGTAAACTAGAGAGTACATTAAAATTCAGATGTTACTTTGCATAAGAGTAGTCTGCAAAACTTAAGGAAGTGTTTCAGAAATAACTGGTGAATGCCTTCCTGGAGTAAAACATAGACTATTGGCCTATTAAAAACATAGACTATTAGCCTGAGACTGGTTTCATTCACTTGGTATAATATCCTAAGGTCCATCCAAGTTGTTGAATATACCAGTACTTCTTTTCTTTTCCTTACTGAAAAAAAAAATGTACCCTTTTATAAATTTACTGGTTTATTTATTCATTCTCCTTTTGAAGAAATTTGGATTGTTTCCAGTTTGTGAGTAGAAACGCTGTAAACATACCATTGCAGTTTTTGTGTGAACACAAATTTTTGTTTCTATCTGTAAATGGGGAGGGGGATGGAGGGGAAGTGCTTCTGTGATTAATATAATTTGCATCTCTTCATGATAACATCCTGAGTTCTAGTCCTATCCTCCAAATCTCTCTGGGGCAGGAAAGAAGAAGACTAAGTCAAGTGACTGAAAGTTCAAAGGTGGTTATTGACAGCTGCAAAACACACCTAGAGGGCAAGCATGTCCCCATTCAAGAGCCCTCTATCCTGGGGTCAGCATTGGTTTTAACCTGTGATGTGGGTTCACATTTTCTTTCCATTAAGTTCAAAAACTAAAGAGTTTCTTCTCTTTTTTTTAAAATGGCCGGAACTAAAGTTTACTTTATTCTTTTTGAACCATCCAGATAGTCTAGAAATAACTTAAAAGATAAAGAAGCACCCTAATAAGCCCCATAAAATAATTCTGCAACAAATTTCAATTCACAGGCATGGAATAAATGAGATGTATTCATATATACAGACGTTATATATTAAATGCATGATGCACATAAGTATAAATGCATACATGAATGCATGTAATTGTATAAACTGCTTTTTAAAAACCTAGAATCAATTAATAGTGCTTAATACTAGTAAATCTCTCAGTTGGAGTACTAGAATAGTAAGGACCTTTTTGAGTGAACAAAAAAAAAACCATAATAATATTGACTCTGTGCCTACATACCAAAATTGTGTTAAAGACTCAGAAGATAATAGTTATAAAGACTTTTTAAATCCTTAGAGAAAGTTTTGTATGAATAATTTTTCCCATTTGCATACCTCATATGTATGTTAATAACAAAGTTTCTCAAGAGAAGACTTCCTGCCAGGGGCACTATATTTTAAAGGTGATATTAAGTTATGTTTATTTTGTGAGAGAATAAAATTGCCCTGGTGTATCAAGAGGAATGTAACATATAAACTCAAAATAAAGTCACAGAAGGAAAAGTGATGCATTATTTCAATAATATTTTATATTCTTATTGCACATTTCATCATGAAGATCAATGAAATGATCCAACGAATGATAAATGCCAGAATTACACAACCTCCTGTCTTAGCAAATTATCTCAAGAATAGAAGACACCCACTCAGCGACACAGTTCGGTGACTTAGGATCAGAAGTCAAAATCTCAAGAAAAGTTACTGATTTTTCATTTGTCATGTCAATCAGATCATGAGTCACGTGGGAAGCTGACCAAAGAGAGTAATCAAACTACACATTATGATTTTTTTTGCATCTATATATATGCATGTTTTCTTTTTAACAAATGAAAACAAAATTGACTGTCGCGACCCCTTGCCCTCAAGGAAGACGCAACTCGGGAATCTTCTTTCAACAGTTTATTCAGGCCCTTGATATTTCTTCTTCTCTCCCCCGGATGCCCCTCCCAGCCTTAATAAAGCATCCCAAGCCCCAATGCAAAGCTGCCGCGTGGAGCTTTCTCACAGGATGATGTACAGGGTGGTGAAAAATCATGTGCCAACTCTCCCAGATAAGGAGTTGTTTGTCACAGACCACAGCGGAGCCAGCGTCATCTTGTAATGGCGACCATAATCTGCAGAAACGGCAGAAGCGGCTCACCACAGTTCCCCCTTTTCTGTTTTCTTAAAACAATACAGGCGAGAGTAGAGGTCCTATCCCACTGTGCAGAAGTGGCTGCATAGTATGACTCAGTCCTAAGGAGGCGCCTTCCCCAGATCTGAAGCCATATCAGCTGACGCCTTTTTTCGTGGGGCGGGGCGTGAACGCGTCTAACCCGCATGCAATAGGTCATGCTCTCCTTGAGGTCCACGTCAAGGATCACTCAAGTGCAGTGCCTTGCCTCGCATCCTGTATCGTGACGATGGTGGACGAAGGGGGATAGCTGAGGCTGAACTGTGGCTGTTTATAATGACAAACAAGTTGACAGCACCCTGAAAGAAAGGCACGAACTTCAAGGCGATAGAAAAGTACTAGTGTGGAAACCCATCTGCGTGCAATGGCAGTAAAACCGGCAGAGTGCAAGGGCTTTCCAACACTAAGAGAATAACAAGGAAAGTCATGTCGATCCCAGTGCAATGTTATAATAACTTGGGGTGTAACGACCATGACAAAGGTTTACTGTTTAAGATGCGCAAGCCAGACTTGAGGTGAGTTGCCATTTTCTAAAGCTGCAAGAGCTTGTATGATCATAGCCTTTTCTTGTGCATGGCGAGTTTTAAGGCGACAGAGAAGCCACAAACAAAGTACAACACCGAAGCAACACATTGCACCAAAAATGCCCACTCCCACCCATTCCTTAAAAAAGGAAAAGGCAGAGGATAGCCAACTGGTGAATTGACCCAAAGTCACTGGTTCGACACGGGTGCTATTCAGAACAGCAATCTGAGTTAGTTGAGACTGGATCAAGTTTTCTGCTTCCATGGACCAGGTTCCGGATAAATATTCCCCGATGATGCGGGAGGCATTTCTGGAATCATAAAATCTGACAGAGGTTATACATAAATGTGCACGTTGATCAATACAACCCAAATGTACTAGGTCAGACAATTCCTCAACTTGAGCTTGAAGCAGATCTATCCTTTGATTAGCAGCTAGAATCCCAGATAAAGTGTGTTGATTAATTTTACTTTGAGACTCAAGTATGGTGGATGTTTGTTGAATAACCTGATTAATAGTGGCAGCAGTTTGTACCTGGCTGGCCATGGCTACTCCAGCTGTAACTGCTTCAGCAGCAGATATCGCCACAGCTGTCACCATAGCTGCCGTAATTCCAAAATCTCTACGGGCTCCAATCAGTTCAACAATAGGAAATGACTCTGGATCTGCAGTAACCGGGATCGGGACAAAAGTTGGAATTTTCATAACCATTGCCGTAGTCCAGGATCCATTCCAACACTCAGACAAATAACAGGTAATATTAGAACAATTAAGCATCCCCTGTGATGTAATATTAGCCAAAAGAAACAGGAACGGAGATTGGAGACAGACTGCTGCGGAGGGTAATGTAGCATTAAACAATTGTGAATTGTGTGAAGTAATTTTAAGTCTCCTACCTCGCTCCGAGTCTTGGGTACTGCCAGAAACATTAAACAGCCAACTTTGGACTCCTAATATTTCCCTGGGGAAACACAAGCGCGGACTAGACTAGCCCAATCTGAGGGAGTCATGCAAAATCTAGTAAGTCCCTCCACCTGAGTGAGAGTGAAAGCGGCATCTATGCCATAAGTGCGGACAGATTCTGCCAAGGTTTTAATTATCTTAAAGTCTAAAGGCTCATGATATCTTCCCCTGTTATTGTCCTGAAATACAGGGTATGCAAGTCCCATATCTGTATTAACTGTCCTCCAAACTTGTGCATGAAAAGATCTCCCGGAACCTTGGCTCCCCCCCACATACGGAGGTGGGGCAATCGGCACCATATCTTCTTCTAGATATTCTACCTCCTCCTCCTCAGAGTTTTGTTGACCGATGTTAACTCCCTTCCCCTTCTTACAGTAGGCCTGCGTGCCCTGTGTCTCCTTTTTCTTCTTTTTTCATTTTTATCTTATGTAGTTGTTGTAACAATATATCAAGGTCCTCAGAACTCTCTGAGTCGCTTGTGTTCTCAGGCGTTTTTAATTCGGTCAAGTCTGGGTAGAGCCTTCTCCTATTTTTATCTTCAGGCTCTTTTGCCTTCTTACTACTGTTACTTTTAATACTCTCTGCCACTTCACTACATGATCCTTCAGATTTTTCCTCATGCAGTTGCTCAAGAATAGCTTGACCCTCACTCACAGCTTCCTGGCATTTACCATCTGTAATACATCCTCTAACTAACTTCCAAAGTGGTATAATGCCACCCTGCAAGGTACCTTGCTCATGAGCGAAATCTAGATCTTTCCCTAATTTGTCCCAGCTGGGAACCGTAAGACTCCCTGAAAAAGCAAACCAAGGAGCCGCTATATCAGCTTCTCTTAAAAACATCTGCAAAGTACTCTGCTTTATCTTAAGTCCTTTTGAATGTAACAACCCATCTAGGGCCAACAAAATTGGGCTTGAAGAAGCAACGCCCATAATGTTTTTAGAGCTATAAAGAAAGTGAAAGTACAAAAGTCCCCGCTCTCTTCCTTTTACAGGGGAGCGTTCCGTTCTATGAATTCCCCGCTCTCTTCCTTTTACAGGGGAGCATCCCTGTCGTCACAACAACAAAAGAAGCACAAAAAACAAAAGCGAAATGACACAACAACAAAAGAAACACAGAAAACAAAAGCGAAAGTAGAAGCGAAAGTACACAGTGCAGCTGCAATAAAATGTAATGCTCTCTCTTTCTTTACAGAGGAGCTGCCCCGCTTTGGTTGCGGATCCCACTTACCTGGGACTAACCGGTGCACCACCCCTGACTGCTGAAAGTTCTGGTTCCCGGGTCTCGGCACCACTTGTCGCGACCCCTTGCCCGCAAGGAAGACGCAACTCGGGAATCTTCTTTCAACAGTTTATTCAGGCCCTTGATAT
>NW_026693900.1:0-8697 GCF_021218885.2 Marmota monax | reverse complement strand
TGCAAATAGTGATAATTTAAGTTCTTCTTTTCCTATTTTTATGCCTTTAATTTCTTTCGTCTGCCTAATTGCTCTGGCCAGTGTTTCGAGAACTATGTTGAACACAAGTGGTGAGAGAGGGCATCCCTGTCTTGTTCCAGATTTTAGAGGGAATGCCTTCAATTTTTCTCCATTCAGAATGATGCTAGCCTGAGGCTTAGCATAGATTGCTTTTACAATATTGAGGTATGTTCCTCTTATCCCTAGTTTTTCTAGAGTTTTGAACATAAAGGGATGCTGTACTTTGTCGAATGCTTTTTCCGCATCTATCGAGATGATCATATGGTTCTTATTTTTAAGTCTATTGATGTGGTGAATAACATTTATTGATTTCCGTATATTGAACCAGCCTTGCATCCCAGGGATGAATCCTACTTGATCATGGTGCACAATTTTTTTGATATGTTTTTGTATCCGATTCGCCAGAATTTTATTGAGGATTTTTGCATCTAGGTTCATTAGAGATATTGGTCTGAAGTTTTCTTTCTTTGAAGTGTCTTTGTCTGGTTTAGGTATCAGGGTGATGTTGGCCTCGTAGAATGAATTTGGAAGTTCTCCCTCTTTTTCTATTTCCTGAAGTAGCTTGAAAAGTATTGGTATTAGTTCCTCTTTAAAGGTTTTGTAAAATTCTGCTGTATACCCATCCGGTCCTCGGCTTTTCTTAGTTGGTAGTCTTTTGTTGGTTTCTTCTATTTCCTCAGTTGATATTGGTCTGTTTAGGTTGTCTATATCCTCCTGACTCAATCTGGGCAGATCATATGACTTCAGAAATTTATCGATGCCTTCACTATCTTCTAATTTATTGGAGTATAAGGATTCAAAATAATTTTTGATTATCTTCTGTATTTCTGAAGTGTCTGTTATGATATTGCCTTTTTCATCCCGTATGCTAGTAATTTGAGTTCTCTCTCTTCTTCTCTTCACTAGCATGGCTAAGGGTCTGTCGCTTTTGTTTATTTTTTCAAAGAACCAACTTTTAGTTTTGTCAATTTTTTCAATTGTTTCTTTTGTTTTGATTTCATTAATTTCAGCTCTGATTTTCATTATTTATTGCCTTCTACTTCTTTTGCTGTTGTTTTGCTCTTCTTTTTCTAGGATTTTGAGATGAAGTATGAGATCATTTTTTGTTGGTTTTTTCTTTTTTTAAGGAATGAACTCCAAGCAATGAATTTTCCTCTTAGAACTGCTTTCAATGTGTCCCATAGATTCCGATATGTTGTGTCTGTGTTTTCATTTATCTCTAAGAATTTTTTAATTTCCTCCTTGATGTCTTCTATAACCCATTGATCATTCAGTAACCTATTGTTCATTCTCCAAGTGATGTATGCTTTTTCCTTCCTTCTTTTATCGTTGATTTTCAGTTTCATTCCATTATGATCAGATAGGATGCATGGTATTATCTCTACTCCTTTATATTGTCTAAGAGTTGCCCTGTGACATAATATATGATCTATTTTTGAGAAGGATTCATGTGCTGCTGAGAAAAAAGTGTAACTGCTTGATGTTGGGTGGTATATTCTATATATGTCAATTAAGTCTAGGTTATTAATTGTGTTATTGAGTTCTATAGTTTCCTTATTCAACTTTTGTTTGGAAGATCTGTCCAGTGGTGATAGAGGTGTGTTGAAGTCTCCCATGATTACTGTATGGTGGTCTATTAGACTCTTGAACTTGAGAAGAGTTTGTTTGATGAACGTAGCTGCACAATTGTTTGGGGCATATATATTTATGATTGTTATGTCTTGTTGGTGTATGGTTCCCTTAAGCAGTATGTAGTGTCCCTCTTTATCCCTTTTGATTAACTTTGGCTTGAAATCTATTTTATTTGATATGAGTATGGACACTCCTGCTTGTTTCCGAAGTCCATATGAGTGATATGATTTTTCCCAACCTTTCACCTTCAGCCTATGTATGTCTTTTCCTATCAAATGCGTCTCCTGTAGGCAGCATATTGTTGGGTCTTGTTTTGAGATCCATTCTACTAGCCTGTGTCTCTTAATTGGTGAGTTTAAGCCATTAACATTTAGGGTTATTATTGAGATATGGGTTGTTCTTCCAGCCATATTTGTTTATTTATGTTACTAAACATGGTTTGTTTTCCTCTTTGATTATCCCCCCCCACTTTACTGTCCTACCTGCCACTGTTGGTTTTCATTGTTATTTTCCATTTCCTCTTCCTGTAATGTTTTGCCAAGGATGTTTTGAAGAGATGGTTTTCTAGCTGCATATTCTTTTAACTTTTGTTTGTCGTGGAAGGTTTTAATTTCATCTTCCATCCTGAAGCTTAATTTCGCTGGATACACAATTCTTGGTTGGAACCCATTTTCTTTCAGTGTTTGAAATATGTTATTCCAGGATCTTCTAGCTTTCAGAGTCTGTGTTGGAAGATCAGCTGTTATCCTGATTGGCTTGCCCCTAAATGTAATCTGCTTCCTTTCTCTTGTAGCTTTTAAAATTCTCTCCTTATTCTGTATGTTGGGCATCTTCATTATAATGTGTCTAGGTGTGGATCTCTTATAATTTTGCACATTCGGCGTCCTGTAGGCTTCTAGAATTTGGGATTCTGTCTCATTCTTCAAGTCTGGGAAGTTTCTCTTATTATTTCATTGAATATATTGCTCATTCCTTTGGTATGGAGTTCTATACCTTCCTGTATCCCAATGACTCTTAAGTTTGGTCTCTTAATGTTATCCCATATTTCTTGGATGTTCTGCTCATGGTTTCTTAACAGTCTTGCTGAGCTGTCTATGTTCTTTTCAAGTTGAAATACTTTGTCTTCATTGTCTGATGTTCTATCTTCTAAGTGTTCTACTCTGCTGGTAGTACTCTCAATTGAGTTTTTAAGTTGGTTTATTGCTTCCTGCATTTCTAGGATTTCTGTTTGTTTGTTTTTTATAACCTCTATCTCCCTGTATAGTTGATCCTTTGCTTCCTGGATTTGTTTGTGTAATTCCTTGTTGAAGTGATCTTTCATTGTCTGATTTTGCTGTCTAATTTCTTCCTTGATATTCCAGATCATCTGAAGCATATATATTCTGAATTCTTTATCTGACATTCCATCTGCTGCAGCTGTTACCTCTTCTAAAGTTGAGCTGACCTGCATTGCTTGTAGTCCTTTCTTTCCTTGTCTTTTCATACTGCTTGCGTTTCTTTCTTCTTGGTGAAACTGTTGTGTTTTTGAAATTTTTTCCCCCCCTATATATTTATATTGCTCTTGTATAGTTGAAAAGTCTCCCTTGCAGGTGCGGGTGGGGGCTCTGCTCTGCCCCTCCTCCAATTGGTGTGAGGTGTCTACCACGCCTGCGGACCCCTGGGCCTGATCCGCCGTTCTGTTGCAGGTCTGCCTACCTTGCAGGTGGGGTCGCTCATTAGATCTTTAAGTTTGAATATAGGAGGTTGTTTTTCTTTGCTCTTCTATCAGACTGACCAAATTTTCTTGGGCTTTCCTTTACTCCTTTACTGTACTGACCTGGAAATTCTATGTTTGATCCTCTGTGGATGTGAATGGTTATGATAAAAAAAAAAAAGTCATTACTCAGATTTCTTTCTTTCTCTCTCTTTTTTAATAGCCTTAGCTGGTTCTGCAATTTATTTATTTGTTTATTTATTTTTAATTGATTTAAAAAAAAATAAATGACAGCGGAATGCATTACAATTCTTATAAATGTATACAGCACAGATTTTTATATCTCTGGTTATACATAAAGTATGTTGTCACCAATTCGTGTTTTCATATATGTACTTTGAATGATGATGTCTATCACATTCCATCATCCTTGCTAATCCCTTGACTCCTCCCATTTCCTCCCACCCCTCTGCCCTATCTAGAATTCATCTATTCCTCCAATGCTCCCCCTCCCTACCCCACTATGAGTCAGCCTCCATATATCAGAGAAAACATCCAGCATTTGTATTTTGGGGATTAGCTAACTTCCCTTAGCATTATCTTCTTCAACTGCATGCATTTACCTGCAAATGCCATGATTTTATTCTCTTTTATTGCTGAGAAAAATTCCATTGTGTATATATGCCACATTTTCTTTATTCATTCATCCACTGAAGGGCATCTAGGTTGGCTCCACAGTTTAGCTATTGTGAATTGTGCTGCTATAAACATCATCGATGTGGCTGTGTCCCTATAGTATGCTGTTTTTAAGTCCTTTGCGTATAGTCCAAGGAAAGGGATAGCTGGGTCAAATGGTGTTTCCATTCCCAGATTTCCAAGGAATCTCCATACTGTTTTCCATATTGGCTGCACCAATTTGCCAAAAACATGCACTGGAGAAAAAATAGCATCTTCAACAAATGGTATATTAGATTTTTCTAATCAATTTCTACATTTCTGTCAATCTCTTAATATTGACCACATTTTTAACATATTTGAGCTACCCAATAACAAACATGTCTTCTTATTTGAGTTGAATTTAAATTTATTCTTTTTTGAAGATACTCAGGTTACTTTCTGTATGTCTCTATCAGACTGGGCCATTTTTCTACAGAAATGAAGAACTTTATAGAATTTTTGCTTTTAACATTAGCACTATAATTATTAACCCAAAAAGAAAAATAATCTACCAGGCAATTGTTGTCATAATTTATAGACCCTTTCAAGTACATGTACCAGTTATGAAACCCAATGGAAATGTCAAAATTGGGAATGATGTGTATAGTTATCAGTGCTTATATAGGACTTATGTTATTTTATTATTCTAATATATATATATATATATATATATATATATATATATATATATAAATTTAAAAACAATGCTATGAAATAGCTACTACAATCATGTTATTCCCATTATATATCTGAGGAAACTAGCATAGGAAGTTTAAGTTAATTGCTCATGTTTATTGAGTTTGTATTAGAGCTAGAATTTTTAACCCAGGCAATATGTCTCCAAAATCTATATTCTTTAACTACTAACAGAAACATGGTTATAATTCACAAAATCCATAGCTGTCTACAATGTCTGGTAATCATTTGCAGCACATGTTTGAACAGGAATATGTGGATATTATTATTTCTCTTAGTGACTTAAATGGCTAATTAAAACAGAAGGCAGAGAACTGAGACCAGTCCTTAAGAAGTATTTTAACTTAACTTCAAACCTTGACCTTGAGCCTTTTCATTGCATTTAGAATTTCCTTTGTTTGGACCATTAAGTGTTAAATTCAAATTTAATTCTAAGTTTAATGTTACATTTATTTTTTTTTAAACATTCAAACTTGGCATTGCCCAAAAATATAGTCTGTAATCAAGAAGCCATAAAAATAAATGCTCTAGATTCAGCAAGTTTAAGAGTAACAAATAGTAGGAATAATAAATATCTAAGTCTCTGCGTATCTACTCCTGGCTCAAGAATCATGCATATGCAGCTGCAACCTGATTACCTAAATGTTCCCTTTCACCCTCTGAAAAGGTATAACCCTTTATTTCCTTCCAGTCTTGTTCTCATTTATGATATTCCAATGTAATGGATCCCTATGTGGTAAGAAAGTCAAGAAAATAGCTGGGCTTAAGTAGGAGATCCAAGTTCTCAAATAACCCTGGGCCCAACTTGGTTTGACAACCTTACTCTCACCATGCAGTAATGCGAAATTCAACCTAGACTCAGCCACATCTGTGGGGAGCTCCCAACTCCATCATTTATCCCAATTCTCTCTGCTCCCTGGGGTCTGTTCAGCTCCCTGATGGCATATTTACTCTTACAATTTCATATACCTGGAGGCTTAGGGAGATGAAACACTGACATGTCAAGAAGACAGGAATCTTCAGAAAACACATCAGACCTCCTCTAGCTAAAATAATAGAAAATAGGCCAAAGGAGAAAGTTCAGTGGTATGGAGCAATCTACATATAGGAGATTGGGACTCATCTCTCTGAATACCTTTCTATTCTTCAACCTTCCAATTTAAAATAGCACCATCTTTAGCTAATGTGCTTAATCAAATACTAATATATACATTAAATAATTTTAAAATATATATACATCTAAAATAGTCAATGAGATTTATTACTTTTTTTTTTTGGAGACATTAACAAGAGATTTTTTATTTAAAAAAACTAAAGTTTTCATAAATACAAATGGAACCCAGGATGAGAGAATTGCTTGATTATTTTTTTAATTTCAAATCATGTATTTAGCATAATAATTCATTTAGAATAATAATCTTTCTCCTTAATCCAATTACAGAAAAATACAAGAACAATAATAACAAATAGCATGTTCTAAGTGTTTTTTTTTTTTCCCCATTTTTTATTGGTGCATTTAGTTGTACATAATAGTGGGATTTGTTTGCTATCTATTCATACGTGTATACAACATAACAATATAATTTGCCCATATCATTCCCCAGTATTTCCCCTTTCTTTTTTTTTTATTTTTTTTTATTGTTGGTAGTTCAAAACATTACATAGTTCTTGATATATCATCTTTCACACTTTGCTTCAAGTGGGTTATGAACTCCCATTTTTAGCCCATATACAGATTGCAGAATCACATCAATTACACATCCATTGATTACATATTGCCATACTAGTGACTGTCATGTTCTGCTACCTTTCCTATCCTCTACTATCCCCCCTGCCCTCCCCTCCCCACCCCTCTTCTCTCTCTACCCCCTCTACTGACCTTCATTTCTCCCCCTTGTATTATTTTTCCCTTCCCCTCATTTCCTCTTGTATGTTCTTTTGTATAACCCTGAGGGTCTCCTTCCATTTCCATGAAATTTCCCTTTTCTCTCCCTTTCCCTCCCACCTCTCATCTCTGTTTAATGTTAATCTTCTTCTCATGCTCTTCGTCCCTACTCTGTTCTTAGTTACTCTCCTTATATCAAAGGAGACATTTGGCATTTGCTTTTTAGGGATTGGTTAGCTTCACTTAGCATAATCTGCTCTAGTGCCATCCATTTCCCTGCAAATTCTATGATTTTGTCATTTTTTAATGCAGAGTAATACTCCATTGTGTATAAATGCCACATTTTTTTAATCCATTCATCTATTGAAGGGCATCTGGGTTGGTTCCAAAGTCTTGCTATTGTGAATTGAGCTGCTATGAAACATCGATGTAGCAGTGTCCCTGTAGCATGCTCTTTTTAGGTCTTTAGGGAATAGACCAAGAAGGGGAATAGCTGGGTCAAATGGTGGCTCCATTCCCAGCTTTCCAAGAAATCTCCATACTGCTTTCCAAATTGGCTGCACCAATTTGCAGTCCCACCAGCAATGTACAAGTGTACCCTTTTCCCCACATCCTCGCCAGCACTTGTTGTTGTTTGACTTCATAATGGCTGCCAATCTTACTGGAGTGAGATGGTATCTTAGGGTGGTTTGATTTGCATTTCTCTGACTGCTAGAGATGGTGAGCATTTTTTCATGTACTTGTTGATTGATTGTATGTCCTCCTCTGAGAAGTGTCTGTTCAGGTCCTTGGCCCATTTGTTGATTGGGTTGTTAGTTATCTTATTGTCTAATTTTTGGAGTTCTTTGTATACTCTAGATATTAGGGCTCTGTCTGAAGTGTGAGGAGTAAAGATTTGTTCCCAGGATGTAGGCTCTCTATTTACCTCTCTTATTGTTTCTTTAGCTGAGAAAAAACTTTTTAGTTTGAGTAAGTCCATTTGTTGATTCTAGTTATTAACTTTTGTGCTATGGGTGTCCTATTGAGGAATTTGGAGCCCGACCCCACAGTATGTAGATCGTAGCCAACTTTTTCTTCTATCAGACGGCGTGTCTCTGATTTGATATCAAGCTCCTTGATCCATTTTGAATTAACTTTTGTGCATGGCGAGAGAAAGGGATTCAGTTTCATTTTGTTGCATATGGATTTCCAGTTTTCCCAGCACCATTTGTTGAAGATGCTATCCTTCCTCCATTGCATGCTTTTAGCCCCTTTATCAAATATAAGATAGTTGTAGTTTTGTGGATTGGTTTCTGTGTCCTCTATTCTGTACCATTGGTCCACCCGCCTGTTTTGGTACCAGTACCATGCTGTTTTTGTTACTATTGCTCTGTAGTATAGTTGGAAGTCTGGTATCGCTATACCGCCTGATTCACACTTCCTGCTTAGCATTGTTTTTGCTATTCTAGGTCTTTTATTTTTCCATATGAATTTCATGATTGCTTTCTCTATTTCTACAAGAAATGCCTTTGGGATTTTGATTGGCATTGCATTAAACCTATAGAGAACTTTTGGTAATATCGCCATTTTGATGATGTTAGTTCTGCCTATCCATGAACAGGGTATATTTTTCCATCTTCTAAGATCTTCTTCTATTTCTCTCTTTAGGGTTCTGTAGTTTTCATTGTATAAGTCTTTCACCTCTTTTGTTAGGTTGATTCCCAAGTATTTTATTTTTTTTGAAGATATTGTGAATGGAGTGGTTGTCCTCATTTCCATTTCAGAGGATTTGTCGCTGATATACAGGAATGCCTTTGATTTATGCGTGTTGATTTTATATCCTGCCACTTTGCTGAATTCATTTATTAGCTCTAATAGTTTCTTTGTAGAGCCTTTGGGTCTGCTAGGTATAGAATCAGATGAAATTAAAACCTTCCACGACAAACAAAAGTTAAAAGAATATGCAGCTAGAAAACCATCTCTTCAAAACATCCTTGGCAAAACATTACAGGAAGAGGAAATGGAAAATAACAAT
>NW_026693899.1:0-223091 GCF_021218885.2 Marmota monax | reverse complement strand
GGAGCCATGTCAGACATTTCTGAGGGCCATGCTTCTAAAATTGCAGGAAAGAGCAAGCAAATGAAAGGAGGCCATTGGGTCAGCTGATGAAAACATTTGGCACTTAGAAGCAGTGTTTGTTCTAAGTTGGTGAAGAATTTGGAAATGTTGAGCCAGGTCAGAATTTGGAGACTGAAGTGCTTCATGGATGGAATGCTTATAAAAGTGATTAAAATCATTTACAGAATTTGCCTGGATGGGGGGAGAAAGAGCCTGTGAGGAGCTCTGGAGGTGGGAATTCAGATGCCTTTTCCTGCTCCATATGAGAGCTGAACACACTCCTAGGCACCCGTGAGTCTCCGCCACAATCAGTGGGGCCAACAGTGATGTTTAAACATTTAATCAGACACATGATACTTTGTTGTGTGTTCATTGCAGCTATAAGAAAGGGTGCTGTAACTAATCTTTAAATAGCAAACCTGCAGCTAAATTTTACTTCATTCATCAAAAGCCACTGCTCTGTCATGACCTAATTTTAACTGCTTATCAATTCCCCAGTGCTTGTTGGTTGATGTAACTTTGATCCTCTGATGCTAGATGACTTTTGTGCTGAATATAGCTAGAATTTAATATAAATCATTTGGGTGGCTGCCCAGAGGAGAGAGAGAGAGAGAGAGAGAGAGAGAGAGAGAGAGAGAGAGAGAGAACATTCAGGCCATGGAGTTAAGATGACAATAGACATCCAGGCTTCCTTATTCTAAGGGAATCAACTTCATATCTCCAGGCATGTATTCCATGCACATTATCCTGGGACTTTTAATTTCCCTCCTGAACAATGAGACTCTTCTCAAGGCAAACACACAGGGGAGGCAATAATACACGGGCACTGCCAAGATGTAATGATAGTGTCAATAATTGCAAGATGTTTTCTTTCTTTCTTTTTTCTTTCTTTCTTTTAAAGAGAAAGAGAATTTTTTAATATTTATTTTTCAGTTTTCAGTGGACACAACATCTTTATTTTATTTTCATGTGGTGCTTAGGATCAATCCCAGTGCCTCATGCATGCCAGGCAAGCATGTTACTACTTGAGCCAGCCCTGCAAGATTTTATGCCTCTGAAGAAGTTTAAAGAAATGAAAGAGATCCTCCAGGCCTGGAGGAGAAAGGCTGGTGGCTAGAGGCCCATCCAAGACATGGGTTTGTGGGGATGTGGCCTCAGGGCTGGGTTGTCTTCATGCTGGAGAGTGAAGACAAGTGTCCATGTGCCCGTCCAGAGCCAGCTGCACATATGATACTCTGTCCCGAGCAAATCACACAGCAGGAGAGCAGGGGAGGGGCAGGAGGGTCCCTTTGATTAGAGAAGAGAATCCTCTGTGTTAATAACTCCATGACCAGCTGGCCATTCTTCTGATTCTTTGGTCACTGTTTAGGCTAACGCTGCAAAGCCTTCTGCAGACCAAAATGGAATTAGATGGTGCATGGCTGGAGGGGCAGGTGATCAACTCCCTGCCCCCCGCATTTATTACATAATGGTAAAAGCACTTTTTGGGGGGCTCAAATTGTTAAGAGTGAGGCTTCCCAGAAATGAGAGGGTTTATTGAGCCAGAACAGATGCTTGCCAGAAAAGGAGCAGGTCACTGGGTGGCCTGAACCAAAGCCACCCAGAGCACTTTTATAATGGAAATACCAGTTGGGGAGCATAATCGTTCATGTTAAACCTGCAATGGATACAGGTAAGATGGGCATGATGACACAAAGTGGCTCTGGACAGGAGCACAGTCCTGTGTGAAGTCTGGTGCTTCTGGATTGGTTGGGGTTAATGGTTTGGACACTTCCTCTGTCAGCAGGACACTGGTGGCACCTGGTGGTACCTGGTGGCTGGGTGGCCACCTGAGGCTTTAAGTCAAGGTATTATCCAGCTTGGTTGGGCCTGAGTCTCTAACTCATTAATTCCCCTTACCTCTTCTCCTTCCATCCTCTGGCCTTTGTAATTAACTTGAGGACATGTCATGTTCTAAAACCCATTCTTTCAAATGCCTGGAAATCTTCAAAATGATGTGTCTTTTTATATGATAATGACTTGACCAGTGACCAAGGGTCTGTAGGTGGCTTCAGAATGGGAGCTGGTCCTCAGAAATTATATCAGTGGCCGATGATATAATTAATCATGTCTGTGTAATGAAAGTTCCATACATGCATTCAGGTTTTGGGGTACAATAGCTCTCAGGTGGCACAGGGGCTCTTCCTCTTCCTGTTCTTTGCCCTAGGCATCTCCTCACCTGGTGTTCATCAATATGCTTTATGTTCATCAACATCCTTTATAATAAAGTGGTAAAGGTAAGGAAGTGTTTTCCTAGTTTCATGAGCTTCTCTAGTAAATTAATTGAACTGAACAGAGGGCTATGGGAACCCCAATTTGCAGCATGCGTCATAGGTAGGGATTTGGGACTGATGTCTGAAGTGGAGGGTAGGAGTCTTGGGGACTGAGCACTCAAACCTGCGGAGTCTGATGCTATCTTCAGGTAGATAGTGTCAGAATTGGATTAGATGCCCAGATGGTGTCCTCTGCAGAACTAATTTTATGCTTCACCTGAAAGATCACCCCCCAACTCCATACAACACACACACACACACACACACACATTTGGTTGTAGATCTGTCCTGTGTTGACTGCTGGTTTTCAGAGTAGAGGGAACCTGTCCTTTTCTGTGGAGTTAGAGATTTCCTATTGATAGTCTTCAGGGAGAACTTAGATTTGTTTAGGAAGCCCAGGGCATTGGTGTAGGTGATTCTCTCTGAGGTTCCTGCCATGTGGAAGGGCCTGTAGACTGTTACTTAGTGGGATATACTGGATTAATCCATCTCCCAAATCATATGAATAGACACAACACCCAACAGTCCATATATCATGCCTTGGACAAGAGAAGTTGAACCACCAAAGTCAAAGTCGGGACCTCTCTATACTCCTAAGTCAGGCTTCCAGTTAATTGACATACTAATTAGATAGCAGATCCTCCCATTGGCCCATGGCTCAAGTGTGGAGGCCCACTCAGGCCAAATGCAGTTTAACTGAGCATCAGCTCCCTTACTTCATCAATTCACTCAGAAACCACTCCATCCTATGTTCCTCCACTGGAATCAAAAAGTGACTGGTGGAGAGAGGCTGCTGGAAAAGCATGGGCTCACCCAAGTCCCCTTAGCTGAGTTGTCCAGTAAGTGAGGTTCTTGCTAGTTCCTCTTTCTTCTTCCTTCTCTTTTGTGCAAATACAAAAATGGTCCCAGCGGTGACACCAGTCACACAGTGGTTCCCACTTGGAGGACATCCACTTACCTCTGGATCTGCACACACTTCTTGACTGTGCACACACAGGTGCAAAGGTGAATCTGCAGTGCATGTACCACTTGAGTGCACCAGTAGACTCTGATGGACACCACCTGGACTACAGCAGGCAAAGGCAGGGCAAGCTTATGTTTTCTCTGTCAAACAATCAAACTAAGCATGCCAAGTTTTGAAGTAGTACATGGAACTGCCCGGTGGACTTTTGAACACCTGGGACAGAGTGAGGTACTGGAAAAGCTCTTACTTCCCAGAGAGGTAAACTCTTCCAAACAAAACCACCAGAAATGCATTCTTCATGAACTTTGAGAGCTTCGCATGCACAGACAGCAGCAGGTGAGAGATGCACCCCTTTCATGACAGGATGTTCACAGTCCTGACTCTACTGAAGTTCGTAACATGGGGATGCTTGCTTATTCATTTTGCAGTGCCAGGGTATGGGGCAGGCCCAAGATGGGTATGGTTAGGCTCCCTCACTGAGACATCCAGCCAGCTATGGAGTCAAGTCATACACACCCTGATTGAGCATCTGGACTCAAGGTCATAAATATCTGCCTGTGAGCATGCGCTGATTTATACAACCCCTTGGCATTGGTCCTTCTTTGTTTGGCCTGTTCCTAAAAATGGCCTATTTGACTCAGGGGGCTATTGCCACCTTCAAATAAAGCAGGACTACCACCCCAACTGTTCCTTGTATCTTCTTCCAAATGCCAGGGTCCCGAATTTGTTTCCCAGAGTCTTAACCTCTGCAGCACATGGGGATTGAACCCAGGGGTACTCTACCACTGAGCTATGTCCCTACCACTTTTTATTTTTTATTTTAAGGCATGATCTCACCAAGTTGCTGAGTCTGACCTCAGACTTGTGATCCTCCTGGCTCAGCCTTCTGAGTCGCTGGAATTACAAGTATGCACCATTGTGCCTGGTTTAACATTAAGATGTGAACCTGTGGCCTGTAGCTCCCCTGAGGCCTGGTTAACAACACACACCTTGCGGTCAGCTTCTTGAAGGCCCCACAGGGGTTTCTAAGTGGCTTCAAAGTTTTTGATGACCATCGATTTGCACAGGCAGAAGAATAAGTGGACACAGACCTCCATAGGGAGCTGACTGCTTTGGGAGGGCTCAGGGCACATTTCACGCTTTATGAACAGCCTGGCTCTGTCTGCCTCCATTCTCCAAGTATTGTGATAATGTGCACAGTGTTGGTGTGGCACATACCCCAAAACATTCCCTCTTCTGGGAGAGGATTGATGGTTGGCTGGAAGGCCAGAGATTGGTACAGTGCAATTCACTTATTTCAGATTTCCAGCAAACCGCTCTACTGGGATAATAATAAGATTAACAGAGTCAACAGTATCTTTTGGGGGAAAATGTAGTTTATTCTGGCTAAGCTATTAGATGGACTCTCTATTTTACTTGTTTGTGAACATCAGAAAAATGACACCAAAACACCAGTATTCACCCCATGGAGACCAGAGCATGACATCACAGATCTCTTCTGCTTTTTGAAGCACATTCTGTTTGGGGTGGCATACCCTGTAACCTAACATGGTTGGGAGTGCTTAGAGGGACCTCTCTCTCCTGCAGAACCCTGGAGGAGAGCTCCTCCTTCTCCCATGGGGCCTGGTTTCCCAGAAGGACCCTCTTCTTCAGTGACATTTTCCTTCCTCATGTAATCATAGCCCTGCAGGAGCTTGATCCAAATTAGAGAGAATGACACTCAATCACACTAATTCATGGGGTGGCTTCTGGGGCCTGGGACTGTGGAGGCTGTTTCTCAGAAGCCAAAGTATTCTGGGAAAATGTGGAAAACTGAAGCTTACAAGATTTTCCACCCAAAGGCTAAATTTATCAAATCCCTCCAAATACTGGCACGTTGAAGAGTAGAATGGTCACTTCCCTGTGAAGATGTCCCCAAATGGTACATTTTATTCCTGTTCATAATAAAATGGAACACCCAGGGTCCACTTAGAAGAAGGTATCCAGAATGGCAGTTATCAAGAATGCAATTAGCAATATATGTAGGTGAGAGTGTGGGGAACAGAGCACACTCATCCATTACTGGTGTGACTGCAAATTGGTGAAACCACTCTGCAAAGCAGTATAAAAATTCCTCAAAAAACTAGGAATAGAACCACTATATGACCCAGTGATCCCATTCTTTGGTGAATACCCAAAGGATTTAAAATCACCATACTACAGGGACACAGCCACATCAATGTTTATAGAAACATAATTCACAGTAGCCAAGCTATAGAACCAATCAAGGTGTCCCCCAACAGAGAGATAAAGAAAATGTGATATATATATATATATATATATATATATATATATATATATATATATATAGACACACACACACATAATTGAATATTACTAAGCTATAACGATGAATAAAATCATGGCATTTGCTGGTAAATGGATACAACCGGAGACTGCCATGCTAAATGAAATAAGCAAGTCCTAAAAAGTCTAAAGTCAACTGTTTCTCTGATATGTGAAAGCTAATTCACAATGGAGGTGGGTAGATTAAAAAAAAGAATAGAAGAAAGATTAGTGGAGTAGACAAGGGGAATGAGGGAAGGGTGCAAGATGGGATAAGGAAAGACAGCGGAATGGATCTGACTTGACATACTGTATGTTCACATATAAATATACCACAATGAATCTCATCACCTTTGGATATCCACAACACAATGATTTAAGAAATCTATAAATAGCAAAAAGATTAGTAGAGGGAAGGAAATCTGGGAGGGAGGCAGGAGGGAAAGGCAAAGTACTGAGGACTGAATTACAACAAAACCTATTCCTTGCTTTTATCATGATATCAAAATAAGTCCTATTGTTATGTATAACTAAAAAGAACCAAAAAAGAGATTTTAAAAAGGAATAAAAAAAGAAGAAGAAAGTAACACCTGGTAATGTCCTCCAAGGAGACAGGGGAAGAGGCTGGCCCTAAATTTTGCCCAAGGATTTCATGTGGGCTGTGGCACTGCAGAGGCACTTTCAAGGACCCTCCTGCTGCCAGAAGTGATTCGCCCTTCTGCCTCCCACAGCAGCAGCAAAGGCAGAAAGAATGCTCAGCACTTCCCTTGACCACTCCTGGTTGGTCACCCAGCTGGGGCTCTCCACGCCCTCTTCTATAGGCACCTTACTACTTTGGGCAGGCAAAGCAATTTCAATGGGACTAGGTAGATTTAGCACTGAAGGATGAAGGTTGGGGGAGATAAATGAAGATTTGTGGTATCTTTTCAAGCAAAACAGAAGGGACAGTTTGCAAACTTGGGTAAGAATAAGAGGAGATGAGTTTATATCACAAAAAGATTTTATGAGCCCTAAACAAATGAATTATGAGTTTGAGGACTTTGGCAGAGGAATAAATGAAGCCCAAACCTCTGGATTGAAAGAGAAATGGATCAAACCTCTCACAAAGCAGAAGCAAGAAAGAGCCAGTGGTAATTATGATCAGGAAGACAAGAGATGCCAGGTTCCATATGCCACCTTTAAGAAACAGGAGTCTGGCATGGAGAGAGTGTCTGATGGACAAGGGGGTCATTGAGGAACCTGTGCAAGAGAGACCTGACCCCAACAATCTCATTGAGTCAAGGCACATCTTTACATGGATTCCAGTGATTTCTCTGGTAAAACAAAATAAATAAACCTATAAAATTTCAGAGCTTTTTTAAAAAGCAAGTTTTAGTACAAGAAAAAATGGAGAAGATTCACATCAGAATCTTCATCAATAGCCACAGTCTGTCTGGGCACAAATCACAAGCCATTCAAGCAGGAACAAACTTTATTTCCAAACTCCCACAAACGCCAAGCACGTGGCCTTCTCCCGGGATTCACCACACACCAACTGGAAAATCCCTCTTCTGGCACTTCCCCAAGCAACGCTAACTCCCCAGGGCTAACTCCCCAGGAATCCCGAGAACTCCAAAGTAGCGGGGCCTGAGGTGGACAGCAGGGGTCTAATATACAATTGAATACACAGCTTAACATAACCATCATCATCTCAATGGCTTGCTGGCAGTCACCTCTCAACCACTCCATTCTGGCCAAAATGCCATGCATCATTCTGACTTGGCTATGGCTCTGAGCAATCAATAACATTGGAAAATAAAAAAAAAATAACAATTTCTTTATTTTCCCTTAAAAATAAATTGTTATCCAAATAAATCATATTAAGAAAAAATGGAACTCAAGGTCCAGGATGAAATGTTATTTTGGACCTGTGTAGCCTCAGAAAGCATAATTATATCCACTCTCTGAGGATAGTATGAAGAAAATACTTTAATTGAGCTCGTGATGGTGAAGAGTTCTGACCCTACTGGGAGGCATGAACTTGGCCCTGTAGATGTGATGTCCAAGTTGATCACTGATAACAGACAGCAAATGTCTGAATGTTGGCTAAGGGTTCTTGACACAGAACATTCTGGAAGGGAAAGCATAATGTTTCCTACTATTTAAAATCTTTAAACATCTCAGCAAAACCCAGTAGGACTCTACTGTTGTGTGTGGTGGTAGGAAGGAAAACTAAGGGTTGGGGGGCGGGTTCCAGGTAACCCCAGACAGAGTGACAAGGCCTCTGAGAACTGGCATGTTGACATGGGGGAGGATGGGTGGGTAAATACCTTTGTGGGAGAGTAGTGTTGTTATCAGTCCATGCTGATGTAGAGAAGGATAGGGTGTGATAGTTGATTTAGGGGTCCACTTGCATGGGCTAATAGGATCCCAGCTATTTGGTGAAGCATTATTCTGGGTGCCTGTGAGGGTGGTTTTTGAATGACATTTTTGGTTAACATTTCAAGGGTATATTGAGTGAAACAGGACTCTCTCCAAGATGGGTGGTTCTTGTCCAATCAGTTGAAGGCCGGAATAAAACCAAAGGGTTGACCTCCCCATGAGTGAAAGAAAATTCCTCCTGGCAGGCTGTCTTTGAGTTGGGACATTGGTGTTTTTCATTTTTTTAAAATTTGAACTGAAACATCAGTTCTTCCTGAGTCTAGGGCCTGTTGGCCTTCAGACTGAACTGTGCCATTGCACTGGCTCCTCCAGTTCTCAGCTTTCACATATGGTCTGGGGTACATAATTGACTATCTGGTCTCCTGCTTGCTGACTCATCCTGTAGATTGTGGGGCTGGCCCACCTCCAAATTATGTGAGCCATTTTTTTCAAATGAACACATTCTGTAGCTTTTGTTTCTCTGGAGAACCCTGAAAAATTCTGAGTTTAATTATTTGTGAACAATGATGGCGTGTGATTTCTTAGATGAGACCACAAAAGACATTGCCATCTCCAGCTTGGTTTCTCTCTTGGATCCCTTGCTCTTTTCAAGGCCAGCTACTGTATTGTGGGGACACACTCATGCAACCCTACACAGAGGCCCACAGAGCAGGGGGCTGAGGCCTCCTGCTAACAGCCAGTGCCTCAGGCCAGTTCAAGAGTGCTGTCTTGGATGCAGATTACATAGTTCCAGTGAGGGCTCTAGATGCCTATAGCCTGGCTAACAACCTTTTTTTTTCTTTCTTAAATTTTTACAAGATACATTTTATTTCCCATAAACTTCACTCATTTCAAGTGCATAATTCTATGATTTCTCATAAATTTATGGAGTTGTGCAACCATCACTAGAATCTAATTTTAGAATGCTTCTATCCCAAAAGGAAGCCCTCTACCCATTGTAACAATCACCTCCCCCACACCCTGGCAGCACCAGGCAATTGTGACTTTATGTCTCTGATGTTATAGTTAAAGCTTCATCCCAGGGTTTCATAAACTGACTTCCAGACCACTCATGTAAAATCAAATCAAGCCTTTATTGAAGCACATTGGTGCCGGCTGACCAGAACATAAAGCTGTTCCCCTGATCAATCCTGAACAATTGCAAGGGCACTCCTTATAAGCCTGAAAACCACAAAAGGGATGTTCACAGGGCCTAGCCAATGCAAGCAAGCCAGGTTACAGAAGCAGGAGAGTGCAGTCAAGAAGAGGGAAGCCTAACCAATTATGGTTAGCCCAGTCACCCGAGTTATAGAAACAGAGCCCCATTACCCTAGTTACAGAAACAATGCCCCATCAGTTAGTTCCGTGTTCTTAAAGGTTTCTATAGCAAAAGGAAAAGAACATCTTGCCCCAGTCATGACTCTTCTACTTGGCATGGTTGTTTTACAGGATGAAGTCATAAAACAAAATAGAGTCACATTTGCTCCTACTATCACACTAACAGATTGATTTTTCTGGAAATTTCATGTGAATGGAAGAATACAGTATTTGTGTGCCTGATAAAAGGGGAAAACAAAAAGAGTTTTTCTGACTCATATGTATTTTTTTTTACTCACATATATTTTTCTTATTTTAAATTGCAGTATCACAGTGTGTTTTGTGACTGGCTGTTAGTTAAAATACAGGTTACAGCTGTAAGTGGTGGTGTACACCTGTCATCCCAGTGGCTCAGGAGGCTGAGGCAGGAGGACCAAGAATTCAAAGCCAACCTCAGCAAAAATGAAGCACTAAGCAACTCAGTGAGACCCTGTCTCTAAATAAAATACAAAAAAAAAAAGGGCTGGGGATGTGGCTTCGAGGTTGAGTGCTACTAAGTTAAATCCCCAGTAACTTCCTCCAAAAAAGAAATCCAGCTATACCTTGACTGAAACCACAGTTGAGACCCTGGCTCAAAGCCCTCCAGGTAAGTGGCACCTGCATACCTCACTCACATCAGTGTGAGACGATAAATGTTTGTTGTTGATTTCAGCATCAAGACAGGACCACACATCAGGGAAGGTGAATAGCACAGGAGACAAGTTCCTCTGCTCCAATTCTACCCATCTTTGGCTGAGCAATTCTGGCCAGTGGGCTGAGCAAGCTTCTCTGTGGAGAAAGATAAAGCGTAGTGTCCACCTGTTGGTGACCTCATCTCCCTGATAGTTACTGTTAATCTCAGATGTGGTTTAGCATAGATGCCCTTGTGCCCACTTGCCAGGAAGAACCAAGGACATGCCTCCTCTTAGGGTTTAGATGTGGAATGTCCCCCCAAACTTATGTGTTGGAGATTTGGTCCCCAATGCAGCAATGTCCAGGGGCAGAGCTTTTGGAAAGTTATTGAATCCTGAGTACTGTCACCTCCTCTATGGATCAACCCCCTAATGGATTAATAATTTGAGTGGACTTCTGGGAGCCAGTAGAGACTGTAGGCAGTTGAGATGCGGCTGGAGGAGGCAGGTCATGGTGGCCCTACATTTGGGGAGTATGTCTTGTTCCTCATCTGACCTCTCCCTGCAACCCCAATCTGCTTCCCAACTGCCATGAACTGAGGAGCATTCCCCTGCCATGCCCTTCCACCATGATGCTTCTGCCTTAGAGCCAGCTGACCAAGAACTGAAGCTTCAGAACTCATCAACCAAAATCAATTTTTCCTCCTCTCAGTTGCTTTCCTCAGGTATTTGTCATAATGATCAACAGCTGACTAACACAGTTTCTTGCAATCCTTCCCCATTTCTCATCTAAGCAACACCTATGATTGCAACGGGTTAGGCGCAGGATAGGCTGAAAAAAGTTGTCTGCAGGGCAGGCTGAACAAACGTTAGCTGCAGAATAACCCATTGGTGTTGACTCAAACAAAAAGTTTAACTGATTCTCTGAATCCTTCCAACATATCTGCCAGTTGCTCCAAGCTCATTCAATGTTTGTTGTCATTGCTGTGCCACATCCCCCTTTTGTGACCTGGTAGCTCAGTGGCAAACCTGTGGCTTCCTGGTCAGATGAGGTTTCTAATTCACAAAATACAGGTGGCAGATTCCACTTTCTAAAGGTGAGGGCAGGGTCTCCTGGACCTCATGCTTTTCTTCAGTTCCCTCCCAAAGAGTCCATTTCTCCACCTCTTCAGATTTTGGCAACATTGGTAAAACCTGAATGAAGAGGATTAGGAAGAAGTGAAGGGGTGGCAGCCCAGGACCTAGCCCCTGGCCTTCTCCTTCCTTCTCCTGCACAGGTGGTCATGTGAGAAGTATGACCACCTGATACCACGGTGCTGGGAAGACTTAGTGAGGAGTCTGCAAAGGGCCCTGCCTGTCCACACAGCCTGCTAAAGCCATGTAGTTCAGAATCCAGCTGTCCAGCTGAGAGGCCCTTTGTTTCCTGATACACAAAATTACAGGCAGTATAAAATGATTATTTGAGGACACTAAGCTTGTTTTTATTATTTTCATGTTGTTGCTGCTGTTATTTTTGGAGGAGGGGTGTGTATTGTGATTTAGCAATAGAAAACCAAAACAGAGGATTACTGAAAAATTGAGTTATGGTAAATTATAAATTATACTGAAATTCAAGTTTTGTTAGTTTCTTTTATGTGTCAACTTGATCGGCCATGGGGTACCCAGATAAGTGGTCAAACATCATTCTGAGTGTTTCTGTGAAGGTATATGCCAGTAATATTTTATTTGGTAGACTGAGTAAGGCAAGATCACCCTTTACTAATGTGGGTGGGTCTTATCCAATTAGTTAAAGGTCAGACTAGAACAGAAGGCCTGACCCATGCCCTAGTAAAATAAAAAAAAATAAATAAATGAAATAATTCTTTTGCCTGATCACTTCTTTAGGCTGGGGCATGGTTGCTTTCAGACTTGATGGAAAGATGAGCTCTTTCTGGTTCTCAGTTCTGCCAGACTTCAGGCTATAACTCATACCATTGGCACCTCTGGGTCCCACCTGCCAGCTTCTTGGAATGAACTCTCTCTCCACTCCTAGATCTGCATCTTGCTGGCTCATCCAGCAAATCTTGGGACTTGTGGAGCAAGTCCAAAGGCCCCAAAGGCAAGTTCCCCAGGGTAGGTCTAAGGGGTTCCCCAGGGCTTCTGGGCAGCTATATTCCTTCCCCTGGAAGGGGCAGAAGAGAGAGCTGGTGTAGGGTGAGGGATTTTCTCAAGACTACCTGAGAGAGTGACTGATGGTGCATTCACCCCACAGATGTCCTGCCTGCAACACAGGGAAAAATTCAGGTTGCAATATTCCTGGAAAACCACTGTCAACACAAGGGCAAGAGCCCAAGGAAGGGCTATCCTCCTCCAGGATAACTGGGAGGCTTTCTGGGAGCCTTCAGCCATGATTTTGACCATGAATTTTCATAGGCTTAATACCCTCTCTTGTCCCAGGAAAACTAGCTGCTGGCTCCAGAGGCTTGGATTTCATTCTTCCATCTGGACCATGTGGTCTCTCTGCCTTCCCGCGGGCATCCTGGGGGCTTCCTGTGCACAGTCACTAGACCTGGAGTGTAGAGAATCAGACGTGACTTTGAGTCAAAGCTGGAGGGTTTGGGGCTTTGTGTAGGGAGGACACAGCAGATGACTGCTGAGTAACCAAGTGAACAACATAACAACATAAAGTCTCTGTATCTGTATGTCACCCCTTCCCTGCCCCCGACTTCCAGAATTCCCTGCTCATATCCAGTCCATGCATGTCCATCTCAGCGACTCCTGGAATCATCTGTCTCCTGTCCTCAGAAATTGCCCCCTCTTGGGTCTTGTCCTCTCTGGTCTTTTGGCTGTCATGGGGTTTTCTTCCTAAAGAGGTTTGCAGAGCAGAGTCCCATCAGGAGAGCAGAACTACAATGTAGAAGGAGAGAGTCACTCCAGCGACCTGGTCTGGCGGGATGGTGGGAGGAGCTGGGTGGAAGTGGATGGGGAATTGGGAGACTGAAGAAGCTGTTGACTGCAATAGGGGCAGGTCAGCACAGTGCACTGGGAAGCTCGGTGGAGTACCCAGGTGGGAAAGTGTGGAAGGTTACCATTTCTGAGGTAAAGTGCAGCCAAAGGTCCCCAGTGCCCTCAGGGGCAGCAGTAGGAGTCATGGCAGAGATGGACAGATTCACAGAGTTAAAAATATAGAAGTGATCTCCTCTCCTGGCCTACCCATGAGAATGTAGACAGACCATGTGGTCAAGATGGAAAGAGTTTAACTGGAGCCTCTGCTGGGCCTGTGGCCTCTAGAGGTCAGCAAGAAGAGGTGGATGCAGAGGGAGGGAGAACAGTTCTGTGTTTGCTTGTATCCACAGAGAATCATAATGACTCTCTGCTTTGCACATCCCAGGCAGAATCCCTCTTTTGGCTAGCTGTATACATGGAAGGGGCACATGAAAGACAATTTTAGCTAACTCATGTTGAATCCAGATAAATTGCATAAAACTAACTTCCACAGTTTGATCTTGAATTTCTTTGTAGCACTTTAGTATCTCACCCAAAGTAGGCATAAATTAGATAGCTTTGGGATGATAGAGAGGAAATAGGTTAAGATGGCCAATGAGATGCCTTTGCAGGCCATGCTGGACCCAAAGGTTGATGGCTGTAGCTGTGAATATATAACCTTTTCCAAAGCCAGGGTAAAAAAATCATCAAAAGCTTCTCCGTGTTCATTCCTAAGATCCATTTTCCAAGAATGATATAGAAATGGAATCAGAAAGTATGTAATATTTTGGGATTGATTTTTCTCACTTAGAAATCTATCCTTGAGATTCCTATGAGTTATTTTATGAACAATGGTTCATTTCTTGTGATTGTTGAGTAGCATTTCATGAGAGGGAATGCCACAGTTTGCTTACCCATGCCCCCACTGAAGGACATCTGATCTGTTTCATCACAAATAATGCTTCTGAGAAACCCAGGTGTCAGTGAAGCTGGAGTTTCTCCCCTTCTGCTGGCAGGTGGGGTCTGCACAAGCTGCAGCCTCTACAGCCAAGGAGTGGTCAGCAATTAATGGTGGATGTTGTCCTCCAGTGTTGGAGCATCCTGTCTCATGATTTTGAATAAAGAAATCCAGAGACCAGGCTGAGTGGTATAAGAATCAGTTTTTATTCAAGTGTGCATAGAAGCAGAACTCCAACAGGATGAAAGGGGACAGACAGGGGTTGCCCTTAGAGTGTGTCAGTCTAGGAGTATATATAGCACTTGGATCAAACCCTAATTAGCCTAAGTTGATTGGTACAAACTTAGGCTAATTCGAGTTTGAAAAAAAATACCAATGTTATTGGTCCAAAATTATGCTAAATAGGGTTTGGAAAATACTGACACTATTGATTAGCCCCATGTCCCATTCAGGTTTCCTTTATTTCCATTTTTCTCCCTGCTTCTTGGGAACCAGAAGGTTGAGATTATTGAATTGTGCAGGCGTGGAGGGGTTCCTGGGGTCTGGAGCTGCAGTGCTGTGTGGAGCAGGTGTGTGCATAGGGCCTGGCCAACCTGTGGTGAGATGATAGGTCAACATGCTTTGGCTCACCTGCCAGGCCCACACAGGCTTGGTGGGATCTGTGAGACCGTGGCCCATGCTGCCACCTGCACTCCAGCCACCCAGGTCCATGCTCCCAGCTCCACAGCTCTGCTCTGCTGCTGCTTCTTGGTAGGGATCAATGCACAGGCTGCATGGATTCAGGGCCAGGGATCCCTGTCACTGGATTTTGTATGAAAGTGAGTGTTTGGTTCTCTAGGATGAACACACAAGAGCACCATTGATGGATTCAATATGGGAGTCACATATTTAGTCTGATGAGAAAGGGCTCAACTGCTGCCCCATTTTATATTCCAAGCAATATTTTTGTTTTAATAAAATTTTATGAAATTAACTGGGGGAGGAGAATGGTATATGTGGTTATAAAAGGGCAGTACCAGGGACCCCTGGGGTGATAAACCTTAGAATCTTGGCAAGGGTGGATATACCCATGTGCACATGTGAGAAGATTGTGTAGAGAATCACACACACACAGATACACACACACAAACACATACTACATACAAAACCAGGGAAATCTGAGTACAATTCATAGATTGTATCAATGCCAGTGTCCACTCTGGGAAATCAAATTCCGCCAAGGTGTTACCGTTTATATTAGGGAGCTTTTTGTTGCTGTAACAAAATACCTGAGAGAAGCAACTTAAAGGAGGAAAGTTTATTTTGGCTCACAGTTTCAGAGGAGGCAGAAACATCAGGGTGGAAGGCAGCATCAGAGCAGAGGTGCTTACCTCACGGCTGCCAGGAAAAAGGAAGAAAGGAGAGAGAGAGAAAAGGAGAAAGGAAGGAAGGAGGGGAGAGGCTGGGACAAGATATTCCCTTACAGGGAGTGGCTCCAGGGACCCACTTCCTTCAACTAAGCCCCACCTCCTATAGTTTCAGCCACCTCTCAATAAAGCCATCAAATTATTACTGCATCAATGGATTAATCCACTGGCGGTGTTCGAGCCCTGAGGATCCAGTTACTTCCTAAGAGCCCCACCTCTAAACATCAGTGCACTGAGGACCACACTTTGGGGGACATTCCAGACCCAAGCCATAACCCCACTGGAGGTACTGGGATAAAGTAGCTGCACTTGAATCTGTCATCATCTACCAATTAAAAATAATAATAATAAAAATTAAGTAAAACATGGTATTTATTTCTAAAAGCCTATGGAAAACATTATAGACTATTAGGTTTGGGACAATGTTTTTGCCAATGCTTCCTGATTTTCTGATTTGGGGGACCAAGTTTGGTTATGGAGATTCCCAGATGTTTTCTGAAGGTCACTCTTTTGTCTATGTGACTACCAGAAGGGGCCTGTTCCATGTAGACCCTTCCTTTACTCCACTCTGGCCCCAGGTTAGTGAACAGAACGGCGGTTTGGGTGGGGTTACACTTCAGACCAGAGGAACAGAGCCAACTGAGAAGGAGAAGCTTGAGGGTGCCAACACTGGGGAGACCAGGCCTGGTCACCTCCCAATTCAGGACTTTAAGATGGAACCCTTGGCTCACCATTGCTTGAAAGCCAAGCATGGAAACAGCACCTCAGGACCAACTGGCAGTAGCAATGGGCTCTCTGCGGGCTGACGAGCAGGCTTGCCACTGCCCTGCCTTGGCATAGAAAACTGAGATATTTAAGAGAGGAAGTACTAAACAAAGGGAACTAGGGTGTGTAAGAAGTTGGAATCATTTTCTGGCACAGCGCAAAGCCACTAATAATTCATTTGGTAAATTTTTATTTAGCACTTACTTTGTGCATTGTTCTGGACCCTGAGGACAATATGGTTCCTGTGTACTGATGGTTATCATGGACTAGGGGATTCAGATAATTACAAACTGCAGTGATGGGGGAAGGCTATAGGGGACCAAGCAGGGAAACAACCTTGAGCTATGCCCTCAACAATGAGCAAGAATTATAATTATAATAATAATAAAACCTCTTAACTCCACTCCCTAGCCTTTTCCTGGAACAGGCCCTAATAATTTAGAAAGTGTCCTATTTCTCTACAAGACAACACCCTCCCTTAGCACACGGTGTTCCTGGACAGACAAGGTTAGGCATATTTTGCAAACCTCCAGGGATGGCAAGTTCAAGTTGTCATGATGTTTTATGGCCTGCCTAGTCATCCATACTTTAAGACTGATTTTAAGTTTAGCAAGCCAGAGAATCCTTCTTGACATCTGCCTGCATGTTTAAAGAGGCACCACTCCCCTCTTTATGTTCCTAACTATGATAAGCAAGTTTACAACTCAAGGTTGTGAGTATTGTCAGTAAAAACAAAAGGAAATAAAGAAATCCACTGGCAGGGTGCTCCATGCAATGATGTCACCAGTCATGGGTATGCTTGTTAATAAAATTGTTCCCACAACCACGCAGGACTCAGTCCCCCTTGCTGCTACTGTGGTTTTGGGAAGCAGTCCTTACTTATCTTTTCTATTTTATATATAATAGCATCTCTCAGCTCATATTCAGTGTTCCCTCTTTCAAGCTCCTGGTGGCCTTTCGATCATTAATCTTGTGCTACCTCATTTCCATGGTCACTACCAACACTGCCAGGTCTATGTCTTTTCATGCCCTGCATTTATGTCCATTTTTTTTAGCAAAAGTGCAATCACACTGTATGAATCCTTAAACAGTCTGCCTTTCTCCCTCAATATTTTATTGTGAAAACTTATCCATTGCTGTTAAAGATCTTCAATATATCAGTTCTATTTGTTGTAAAATATTTATTATATTTATTATAGTGTTCTATCTCAGGCCATAATTTCCTTGGCTATCTCCTATTTTTATTTTTGACATTTAGGGTGCTGTTAAAATTATTATACTATTATAAGTAATGCTACCCGGAATCTCATTTGATATATATCTTCATAGAGCATTACGATCATCCAGGCTCAAGTTGATAAACATCCTTTGTTGTATACGTAAATGAACAAGAAATAAGAAATAAACTTCTGTTGTGTTCAGCCACTGAGATTTCGGGGTTGTTTGTTATTTACTATATTTCACAATCACTTTTCGGGTGGGGTGGGGGGTACCGGTTATTGCACTAAGGGGCAATGAACCACTGAGCCATATGCCCAGCCCTATTTTGTATTTTATTTAGAGACAGGGTCTCACTGAGCTGCTTAGCACCTCACTCTTGCTGAGGCTGGTTTTGAACTCATGATCCTCCTGCCTCAGCCTCTGGGATTACAGGCATGAGCCACTGCACCCAGCTATATTTCACAGTCACTTAAGTATGAACTTTAGAAGGCCCAGCATTGCAATCACATGTGCCACTCCAGAGCCCCATAAACAGAGTAAGCACCTGTCCTTTTGTGCTGGCACCAGGTGAGATTCATTTCTGCTCACAGCCCATTGGCCTGAGCCAGTCACATGGCTCCACCCATCAGCAGAAGCTCTGCATTATTATTTTTTTTTTTTGCTCACCCAAGAAAAGCCAAGGAAAAGGATGCCAGTGGTCAAAGCTGGTATCACCACCCCTGTCAGAGGGTATGGATTTTACTCAGGACTGTTTTTTGAATTTGGCTAAGTCCCTTGTCTAAGTTTAAAAATGGTTTTCTGCTTCCCTGCAAACCCTCAAATGCCACCACTTTCTCCCCAGGACTGATCTAAGAAGTGACAAATGCTATCTCCTTGATATTTTGTTTGAATTAATTTTTAATTCCTTTGAAATCTTGTGTCCTGTTCATTTGCATTTTCACAAGTAGTCAATAGATTTAACAATAACTAAATCACTTGAAAATTCTCCAAGCATCTCCTGCAGGGTTCACCTGTAGAGTTTCAATGTTCTTCCATAATCCTCACAATGGCCTGACACTGCTCTGGGAGGCAGTCCTCGTTCTGGAGTGCAGAGATGCTTCAGAGATCCTCCTACGTCTTAGAGTTTATGATGGGTCTCAGTTTCTCTCCAGAGAAAGGCTTTGAAAAACAAACCTCCAACCAAAAACCCACTCCCTACTGCTGAAGTTCTAGAAGAAGAATGGAAAGTTTAGGAATATCCAGAGCACTTCTGCAAACAATCTAGGTAGGATGGTAAGGGAAGAGTGTTTAGAGGAGGAATTTTGTTAATACCCCATGAGTGCTCAATGGAAAAGTTTGTTTTAGAAGACAGTCTCAAAGAAGCATATTATGTGAACACGTGTGAAATTCAGCTTTTTCTCACACTGGGTTTAGCAGACACACTCAAGAACTTCAGAAAACTTGGGGTAGGGAGATAGAAAAAAAGGGAAAGAAAGAACATGCACACTATTTTCAAGCACACATGAAATATGGGTAGCAAAAAACCCTGTCCCAGCCAGGCACGGTGGCACACACCTGTAATCCCAGTGGCGTGGCTCGGAGGCTGAGACAGGAGGATCACAAGTTCAAAGCCAGCCTCACCAGAAGTAAGGGACTAAGCAACTCAATGGGACTCTTTCTTGAAATGAAGCACAAAATAGGGCTAGGGATGTGGCTCAGTGGTTGACTGCCCTTGAATTCAATCCCTGGTACCCCAAAACAACAACAACAACAACAAAATCCTGTCCCAACCATAGGTTAGTAATTACACAGATGATTTTCTGATTGTAATCTATCTGTGGATTCAACCAATTAAGGATGGAAAAACATTTGAACAACAATTTTTTTCTGTACTGAGCATGTACAGATATTTTACTCATTATTATTCCCTAAACAATACAGTATAACAATTATTTACATAGCACTTACATTGTGTTAGGTATTATAAATAATCTAGATGATTTAAAGTATATGGGAGGATTGCATAGGTTATATGCAAATATTAACACTCTTTTATATAAAAATTTTGAACATCTGTGGATCTTGTTATACTCGGGCAGGGACCTTAGATACTATCACCTGAAGACACCAGGATAATGGTACATGCATATTTATGTTTAGTATGGAGAGACGAAAAGCTACATATCAAAGCTTCTGGAATTCAGCCAAATCAGTATTTGGAGGGGAATAAATATTTATATTAGAGGAAGAGAAATGTTTAAATTTAATGAGCAAATGACTTATAAAGCACCCACCTAAAACCCAAGCATGTTGAAGGAAGGAGGCAGTCAGAATATGAGAGAACATGTTTGAAATAGAAAACAATAAACATAAAATGGAATCAACAAATCTGGCTGGTTCTATGAAATGACAAAGAAAACACACAAATTCAAATGAAGGAAAAAAAGAAAAAAAAACTGAGAGGACACAAGTATGTCACATTGATACTGAAATAAAGGCACATGACTTCGTGTAGACCAGAGCTTAAAAATAGAACACTCACAGCAACAACAAAACCCATAAAACAGAGAAATGTCAACTGGCAAAACTTGAAAACAAACAGAATCTGAATAGGCCTCTAACCTTTAAAGAATGGAATCAGTAGTTTAAAAATCTTCTCTGCTTAATACTACAGAAAATGCCAGAACCGGATGGCTTTACAAGAAGAGTTCTCCCAAAGATTCAGGGAACAGTTCTCCCCATCTTATACAGAATGTTCCAGAGATTAGAAGGGAGAACCTGCTCTCTGACTCAGTTTCCCAAGCCACTCGGTTTTTATACAAAGCAGACAAGGACAGCACAAGAAGAACAAAGGTCACCTTTTTTCCAAACAAACATGAAAATTCTGGTGGGTATTAGCTGAGTCCAGCAATGCATAAAGATAGGTGAATCATGACAAGTCTGGATTATTTGAGAAATGGAAGATGGGCCTTCCATTGAAAAATCTATTCATGTAATTCACCAGATTAGCAGTGAAGATTCTGTATTTATTCATAATACATGTTCATAGGAAATTGGGAATAGAAATTAGGCCTTTTAACCTGATAGAGAGCATCCATAAAAAACCTTATGAGAGCAGCATAAATGGTAAAACATTAGAATCAGTCTCCATGTTTGTTAACATTTTTTTTGCAGGGGGTGGTATAGTGGGAATTAAACTTAGGGGCACTTGACCACTGACCACATCCCCAGCCCTATGTTTTTGTATTTTATTTAGAGACTGGGTCTCACTGAGTTGCTTAGCTTAGTTGCTTTTGCTAAGGCTGGCTTTGAACTTGCAATTGTCCTGCCTTAGCATCCCTAGCCTCTGGGCTTACAGGCATGTGACACTACATCCAGGAACTTTTAACTGATACATAAAATATATATATAATTTTTAGGACCTTTTGCCGACCAGAAAATACAGAACCAGAACCTGCAGGCCACCAGAATACAGAAAATTACAGATCAGCAATGCCCTAACTTACCAGCCGGATTTTCATCACCTCTTGATCGGGGTGTCTAGGTAGGCTTATAAGGGGGTATCCCAGACGAGCCCTCAAATGATATGCTCAGGTTCAGGACCCCAAAAAGACCACCAGAGACCAAGATTTATGTAAGCAACAAAGAAGTATTTATTGTGAGCTAGCTCTGTCCTCTGCACACAGAGCAACTGGTGACTCTGAGAGGCCCCAAGCCCAGGGTTTGCAGCAGTTTTATACACTTTTGGGGGAAGGCAGGGACTTTACATACATCATAGCATCTCTTAGCAAATCATCACCCACCACAGGAAAATCATAAAACAACTCTAAAACATGATTAGCACATTCACTGGTGGGAAAAATTTGGGTAAGGGTGATTGGTTAGTAAAAGAGGAGGATTCATTTGAACTGATTAATTTAAGCAATGAGGGGAGTATGTGCTGAACTACATGGTTTCCCAGCATGTTACCAACCACCATAAATTACTGGGAGGGTCATCTGGCATCCCAGGTATTTTCCCTGTCTCATGCTGATTGGTGGTTGCTAGGGGATTGCTATGGGTCCTCACCTAGCCTGAATGAATCAGGGATACCTGGCACCACAGATCTCTCCTGTTATTTGCAGACATACAACTCAGCAGGGTGGTGTGTGCCTAGGAATGCTCTGAGTTTTTCCAAGGACAAGGGCCATGCCCCCTCAGGCTTTGCTCTGAGGTAGAGGCTGGTTTCTCAAAAATCGAGTCACATCATTTCTCAATCACTCCCGGGGAGTGCCACTCCTCAGACAGCACTCAGCACAACTTCTATAGAAGGCTCAGAAAACAATAGGCAGCTGATATCTCATCCCCATCCTGGAGATAGATAAAATCCCTGTGAGCTACACCAACCAGGAAACCTTCTGTGCCATAGAAAGCCAACAGAGAGCCTGCACTAAAAGGCCCAAAGTAGCACAAGGGAGGCTACTGATGGTGCTGTCCCAAGGGGATCTCAACAGAGGAGAGAAGACAACGAATATTCATTATGGTAGGCAATGAGAGCTCAGACACAGGTATACCAACCACACCTTTATCTCAGGGAGTGGAGAAACCCAGCACACAATTTACAATCACAGGCAGCAAGAACTTAGATGCATGTGGGCACACAGATCCTTTTCCTAGTCACAGAGATGGTACCTAGGTATCTATGTCAAAAAAGAGATTACAGAATTGGGAAGATCCTTGTGAAATGCTCCTCAGATAATGAAGCCGATTTAAAGATAGGTAATTAGTGTAGTTAGGTAAATCAGGTCTAATATTGAGTAAGATGAATAAAATGAGGCCATTATTGAGAATGGAATCCAGGAAACCAGAACATTGAAATTGTCCCCAAAGCCCAGAGTCCATCCCAAGGAAATGTTAATGAAGAAGCTCCCAACAAACATGGAGATGCTAATCCAAAAGCCCTTCCTGCCCAGATTACTCCTCCAGCTCACCTGTCCCCCACCCTTTGGGCATTCCCACCTATATTCCATCACTGCAAGATAACAGAAGGAAGGACAAGAATGGGACAGGAATACAGGAAAGCTGAAAGTAGACCTTAGCTATGAAAGAGGGAAGACCTCCCCCTTCCATGGATTCCACCTCTTCATCTGGAGAGAAGTCTTTTCTACTTTCCTTTAACAAAGCTTCTACTTTCAAGTCTAAAATTGCCTCGGCGTGCTTCTCAGGTGTTATATTTCAGCATTGGGGAAGCAAGGACTAGTCACCGGTAAACAGGGGTAACAATAAGGCATTAGTATCCAGTATAAAAACTCAAAAAATACCAGCAAAATGAATAACCTAATTAGTAAATGTGCAAAACTACTACACAGACACCTTTTAAAAGATTATATAACCCACAAATAAATGAAAAAAGAAATATTCAATATATCCAGCAAGAAGAGAAATACAAATTAAAAACTACACTTACATTTCATTTCACTTCAGTCATAATGGCTATTTTCAAGATTACAAACAATAATAAATGCTGGTGAGGCTGTGGGGGAAAACGTTCAGTACTACTTTGTTATTGAGACCATGAATAACTGAAGCCATTCTGGAAAGAAGTATGGAGATTCCTCAAAACACCAAAACTGGAACCACTATATGAACCAGCTATCCCACTCACTGGTATTTATTCAAAAGATCTAAAATTAGCATACTATAGAGAGACTGCCACATCAATGTTTAAAACTGCACAATTTACAGTATCCAATGTATGGAACTATCCCAGTTGCTTGTCAAAAGATAAATAAATTTTTAAAATATGGTTCATATACATTATGGATTTTTGCTCAGCCATAAAGAAGAATGAAATTATGGCATTTGCTGGTAAATGGATGGAATTGCAGAACATCATGGCAAGTGAAATAAGCCAAACTCAAAAAGTCAAATATTGATTTCTTTCTCTCATATGTGGAAGTTAAACCAAAATGCAGAAAATAAGAGGGTGGAGAATGTCTCACAAAAACAGAAATGAGATGAGTAGAGGATGGGGATTGAGTGTGATGAAGGAGGGCTGGTAAAAGAAAGGAAGAGTGGAATGCAATTGACCATACTATTCAATGTACATGTATGAATATAGCATTGAATTTCAAGTTCATGAGTTATCTATAAAGCACGGATTTTGAAATATTTTAAATAAATAAAGGGAAGACTATTAGAGTATAGGAAAAGGAACAGGGGGAGACATTAGTGGTGGAAAAGAAAAAGTACTGGTGACTGAACAAGAGCAAATCATGTTATTGCTGGCATAATTATGTCAATGAACAACAATAGTATGTAAAACTGTAATGTATAAAGATAAAACAGTTTTTTAAAAGAATGCTTAATTAGGGGCTGGGAATATAGCTCAGTTGGTAGAGTGCTTCCCTTGATGCACAAGGCCCTGGGTTTGATCCAAGGCACAAAAAAAAAAAAAAAAAGCTTAAATATTTGATATTCCTACAATTGAATTTCACCACTGGTAATGTGGAAAAATGCTAATTTGAAAGAACATGGAATTTTTAATATCAAATATAAAAATGTTTATGCTGAACTCTCATTTGTTATAAAGATTGAGAGAGGTGAAAGTGATCTATGCTGTTAGCTTTCACATACTTATCAATCTTGAGGATTTTTAAAAATGTCTTTTAATTTATTTATTCTAAACAGTTATACATGACCACAGAATGTTTTTTGATTCATAGTACACAAGTGAAGCACAATTTTTCACTTTTCTGACTGTACACACAATAGGATCAAACTATTTGTGCTATCATACCTGTACCTAGGATAATAATGTTCATCTCATTCCACCATTTTTCCTATCTCCATGACCCCTCTCCTCCGCTCCCTCCCATTTTCCCAAACGAAAAATCCTTCAATAATCCCATGCTGCCCTCCTATTATGGACTAGCATCCACTTATCAGAGAAAACTTTTGGGGTTTGGGTTTTTGGGATGGGCATGTTTACAGCAGCACAATTCACAATAGTCTTGGAGATGTTTTGAGAGAGACAACAAAGCATTTCAGACTGAAGATATTGTTTTTCTATGTAGGAGTTGCATGCAGTGGTGGATGCCTGGTTTCTAAAATTTCACTGAGCATCACATGCTAATTTGTAAATAAAACCCCTTAAAATACATATCAGTTGTTAAAAATTAGTTACAGCAAAATATTACTATCCCATTTCATTTCAAGGTGGATAGTGAAGGCATTAAATGAGTGCATGTTCTGATCATTTTTTTTTTTGAAAAGATAAAATGTAGCATCTTGGAAATAATAACATAAATCAATGTAGAAAATTAAATAGAACAGGGGTCATAATGAGAATATTTGTTTAACAATGTTTGCCATTACATCCAATATAATATGCAAGATGTAGGAGAACACTCACTTGCCAAAGGCAAAGTGTTTTTGAAAATACACTTTTTGGAAGCTGGGAAACAAGAACAAGGGTTGCAGGCCAAGTTAAGTCTTGAGAACTTCAGCAGAATGTTGTTCTAGTACTAAGTGATACCAATAGAATTTTAAAGTCTAAACAGTAATCACTTATTCTCATTTCTCATTAGAGAATAGACCAGAGGCCCAGTCCTTAAAGGGGTGTCATGCAGATCATGATCTACAAAAAACAAAGTATCCCAAATCATATGCAGGTTGCTTTTTTTTTTTTCCAGATTTTTATTGCTGTGATCAAGACAGACAAGAACAAACATCTAGAGGAGGTAAAGATTATCTGCATTCATTGTACCAGAGGTCTCAGTTCATAGATGAGTAACTCCATTGCTCTGGGCCAAAGGTGACACAGAGCATCACGAGGACATGGCATAGTGAGGAAATCTGCTCCCCTCAAGACAGTCAAGAAGCAGAGAGACTTGGAAAACCAGAAGAGGCCACAGGGAAGATGCCTCCTTCTAGTGCACGTTCCTCAGTGACCTGCTTACCCCAAACACACCACATCTGCCTACAGTTACCCCCTGTGAGTGCATTCAAACTGGGGTAGACTGATCAAGTTACACCTATCACAATGCAATCATTTACCTCTGAATATCCCAGCATTAATACAGTAGATATGGGGCACATGTCATGTCCAAGCCATAAAACAGGCTAAGGTATTTTACACCTACCTCAGAGCTCATCAAATACTGGTTATAAAATGAACTGTTCATATTTTTAAATATATATCTCTTTTTGACTTAAAGGCTTAAAAAATCCTTATGTGCTACCAATCAGAAAGCAGACATAACATATTGCAAATAAACCTGTTTATATCTGACTTATCAATGTATTTCACCAGGACATGAAGGTAGAAATAAGGGTGAGAGATAAGATACTTAGATATTATTTTTAAAATGAATTACTTAGTAGTAAGAAATTAAACAATCTGCATTCTGCCATTTGCTTGAAGAACACATTGGCAATGAAGACTATTTAAGAGAAATAGTCCAATGTATGTTTTATGTGCCTTTGTTTAGTATGAGATAATTATTTATGAGGGTTTGTCTCTGTCTTCTATTCTGTACCATTGGTCTACATGTCTATATTTGTGCCAATACGATGTCATTGTGTTACTATTGCCTTGTAGTATAGTTTAAGTTCTGGTATTGTGATGCCTCCTGCTTAACTCTTCTTGCTAAAAATTGCTTTGACTATTCTGTGTCTCTTATTTTTTCCAAACAAATTTCATGATTTCTTTTTCTACTTCTATAAAGAATGACATTGGGATTTTAATTGGAATCACATAAGAGAAATGTAAATCAAAACTACTCAGAATGACAGTTATCAAAAATACAGAAAACAATAAATATTGGTGAGAATGTAGGGGAAAAGGCACACTCATACATTGCTGGTGGGACTGAAAATTAGTGCAACTAATCTGGAAAGCAGTATGGAGATTTCTTAGAAAACTTGGAATGGAACCACCATTTGACTCAGCTCTTTCACTCCTAATTTATATCCAAAGGACTTAAAATCAGTATACTAGTAATTCAGCCACATCAATGTTCATAGCAACTCAATTCATAATAGCTAAACTGTGGAAGCAACCTAGTTGTTCTTCAATAGATAAATGAACAAAGAAACTGTGGTATATACACACAATGGAATATTACTCAGAATTAAAAGAGAATAAAATTATGGCATTTACAGGAAAATGGATGTAGTTGAAGAATATCATGCTAAGTGAAGTAAGCCAATCCCCCCCCAAAACAAAGGCCAAATGTTCTCTGATACATGGATGTTGACTCATAGTGGGGAGAGGGGAGACATGGGGAAAATGGAGGAAATTTGTTTGGGCAAAGGGGAGGGAGGGTAGGGAAGAGGAATGTGGTAGGGAAGATTGTGGAATAAGATGGATATCATTACTCTAGGTACATGTTTGACTGCACATAGGGTGTGATGGTATATCATATACAACCAGAGAAAGGAAAACTTCCGCTACACTTGTGTACAATGAATCCAATGTATTCTGCATATATATATATATATATATATATATATATATATATATATATATATAATAAATTCACTTTAAAAATTAGTGTACTAAGTGTAGTGGTGAGAATTTCCCTATAGGATGACTTCCTATTCTCCCAGACAATTAATATCACTATTTATTCATGATATATGTTTACCTGGAAAACTATTCAGCTTTTGCCAGAAAAGAGCATATTAAATAGGCTAACTCATAATTTAAAAAAAAATTTGGATGTTCACAAACCTTTATTTTATTCCTTCATTTATATGTGATGCTGAGAATCATATTCAGTGCCTCACACATGCTAGGTAAGCGCTCTACCACTGAGCCACAACCATAGCCCCTATCTAACTCATAATTTCAGTGAACACTTTTGGGGATGGTTCCAAGACATGGCCACTCTTTTGTCAAACATACAAAAAGTGAAGAATTCCTTAGCCATTTGAATAGTTACTGCTCCACATCCTAAAGCTGGGTGAAGTCCCACAGTAACTTTCCAGGGCTGAGGTGAGTGCTAGTCATATGTGTCTGAAATGCCTGCACAGGAGCAATAGAGTTTGATACACAGTAGATGTGCTGATGGTGAAGTCCTGGCAAAATACCAGGGTGCCAAGGCTCAGAACAGGAATAGACTGGATAGACCTTTGCTGATGCAGCCTAATGGAAGGAGGGAGCCCATGACAATGGGAGGTACCGGTGAAGAAGAGCACAGTGAAAGAGCTGTGCCTTGTGAGTCTCAGTAGGGGTGAAAACAAGCATCTCCTTGAAATTTTATTCTTCCTATTGAGGAGGGTGTAAGCCACATGAGAAATTGAAGTCTAGAATAATAAGTGAAGAACAGAAAACAAAGATTCAGAAATACATTTTAAAAAATTCAGCCCCTGATAAGTAGGTTTAGTCCACAGGGTGCTGGAGCTGGACAACAGGAGATGGCTTCAGTGGGTTTTTTAAGGGAGTACATCAAAGGCAGGGATAAAGTTTCAATGGCACAGTCTTGAAGGTGAAGTCTTGAAGTCTTGCAGCCAAAAGTTGATTGGCATCTTGGCAGGTCACGCCCTTCTCAGGGGCTGTGTGGGAGAAGGCAGAGTAGGATAGGAATTCACAATGTCTCTGTGCAGTCTTAACAAAGGAAATGTCCGCTGAATGTTCCCAGACAGCAGATATTCCTATTCACTAGGGTACAATGTACAATGGTTCACACACATCCCATAAATGTCTTGAGACACCTCAGGAGGGCTTTTTATTATAAAAATATATTTTTAGTTGTTAATGGACCATTATTTTATTTATATGCAGGGCTGAGAATTGAACCCAGTGCCTCACAATTCGAGGCCAGTGCTCTACCACTCCAGTCCCCAGAAGAGCTTTTCTTAAACTGAAGGACAACATCCTCATCATCTACACTGAAAAGCCTTTGATTTTCCTACTTAACTCTTGGGGATGCCAGCATTCAGGTTAGCAGGAGATGGCTTCATAGCATGAAGTTCCCATTAATTGTCCAGTCACTCACATCACAGACAAAACAAAACAAAATAACAGGATGTAAGGGAAAGAGAAGAGAATTCTTACCCTATGTGAAAAGAAAAATATAATGCCTGGTTTGCACATGCTTCACACAGACGAGTTTAGGCTTCTGGCCTGAAACACCCTCATCTAAACCCTCACATATGCCATGACAGTCCTCAGGCATGCAGGAAGCTCACCAAGGACTAGGTGCCAGGACAATCCAGTCCACTCAGAAAGCAACAGCACGACAGCAAAAATACATGGGTGTCTGGGTACAAATAACCATTTCTATGTAATGTAATTCTATATGGTTATGCTTCATTTTTATGGGTTAGAATCAATAAACAAATAAGAATTGTGTGAATATATACAGTTTACATGTTTTTCATAAGGTCACGGGCTTTTCTACTCTTTAAACAAAACATAGTCTGGGGTCTTGACTCAGAAGCAGAAAGGGGCTTAGAGCTGGTACACACCCAGAAGTGATTGCAGTCATGTTTATGAGGAACCAGTTGGGATTATGAATAACAGGCAAACAACTCTGAAAGATACAGGGAAGTGTGTAAAAAGACAGTAAGGTTCTAACAAGGACAAGGATGGTTTTGATGACTCTGGACTCAGAGGGGGCCTGTGGGAGTTATTTTCTACATTCTCTGTCTTTGCCTACACTGGAGGAGCACCATGGAGCTGCTGGTCCAGAGCATAAGCCCCACACACATGACATCAGGGAATTTCAGCAATGCTGCATACAGTGATCCTAATGTTTAGTTAGCATGAACACTAGAACAATATTGATAATCTTGTCTGTTTATGATGTTGTGTTGTTCCATTTTCCAGTAATATTCTTAAGAAAAATGATGTTTATAAGCATGTACAGCATCCAGTTTAAATACATGGAGGAACTGATGTACCTGGGAGCTTTAACTTTAGGCTCTGCCCACCTGAATTCACTGGGGCTGATAATAATGGCCTGGAGACACTCAGAAGGCACATGGTTAAAATTGACAAAAAATCCTGTGTGTGAATAGTAGTTTGCATCCAAATCACCAAGAAAAAATTCCAAATTGAAAGCTGCCACTGTCTGGGGAACTTCTTTGCATGGGAGAGTTAACAAATTGGCCACAATTAAGTGTTTAATAATAAACTTGGTGTGTCTTAACCTGCACTCAGTGAAGTAAAGGATTAGGTAATGGAATACAGAAATTGCCCAGAACTCCAACCACAGTCTGTGACAGGAAGATGATTTCTATAGCCACATCACTGGCTGCCATCCTGCCTTTTACTTGCTGTCAGCCAGAGGGTCCTACAAAGGAATAGGAGGCCGGGGATGTGAATGTCCTGTCCACCAAATCTAGCATTGCATACTCTCCAGAGTTTCCATTTTGAACATTGTATGCTTTTCTTTTACTGGCAGGATTTAATGGGGTTACAAAAATGTTTAAAAGCATAAATTGTACATAAAACTCTGCCATGAAAACAGTACCTAGCAACTCTTGACATTCCATGACATGAGACAAGTGCTGTTATGTCCAGGAGACCTTGGTAAAGCAGAAGTTAACCCTCTGTTTAAATTCATGCTCTGAATAGGGGAAGGGAGACAACCTGAGCCTAGCTGAGTGGCAAACATCATACAGTGAGCCACCAAGCATCTTTAACATTGGAGAGTGGGGTTCTTCAAACAAACCAGACTGTACTTAGTCTTGTTTTTATTTTATTTTTAATCTTCTAAACCAATTGCAATTTAGCTTTCATTATAATGTGTTTCCATTTACTTGGAAATAATTATTCTACAGGCCAACAAGAATCATGAGGGAACATTTAGACATTTTATGCATGCAGATGCTTTGAGAAAACTATAATCCAGTAGGCACCTATTCTACAGTGAGTTAACTGCAGGGAGACAGTACTGACCCCATGTCATGACACTTGTTACAAAACTCACTTGGTTGTATATTAGGAACAGAAATGCAACAGCACCTATTCCAGAGACTTTTTATTTATGCCATGTCCCATGCTTTGTCACATAAAGCATCAACACTACAGGATTGTAGTAGCATAATTGCTAATTTTAGAGGACAAACTTTGAAATGTTTTAATTAATACCTGAGTCCAGTTAAACTGTACAAAAACTATTTATTTAAAAAATATGCAGGGCTGAGGCTGTAGCTCAGTGGTACAGCACTTGCCTAGCATGTGTGAAGAACTAGGTATAATTCTCAACACTGAATATAAAGAAAATAAAGGTCCATCAACAATTAAAAAATATTTTTAAAAATTGAGATAGCAGATTTTTGGCCATCATACAAATATATACATTAACAGATCTTATTGTTTAGAGCAGTTTAGGCTGATAGAAAAATTGAGCCAAAGAGACATTTACCGGATATCTCTGCATACTTGTACCCTACTCTAAAAAATTTCCTAAACCAAGTGGTGTAATTGCTATAACATGGAAGACATTTTTAAACAGGTGAAAACAAGATGATATATGTATAACAGGTGGTGTTGGAAACCCACAATTATTATATTGAACTTTTTTATGAATATCTTATCACTTTAAGAGAGTAATAGCTTCAAAATATTATACACACCTGATGGTTTCAGGATGGGTACAATGATTGTCTCCACTATCTGGACCATGCCCAGAGTTAGAGAAAAATTTCTACTCAACCATCATCATTCAGATCACTTTCTACAGAGTTCTAGATGGTTCCTCTTAGTTCTTCCTACACCATAATGAATGATGGCATACGTTAGCAATTCATTTTAATATACTTCAGTGGAAAAAAGTACTTTATATTAGAACCTGCAATTTCACTAATATTTTCCAAGATTATATAAGCAAAGAGAAAAGGCAAAAAACATTAAGCAAATACTGTTTCTTATTAGAAAAGAACTCTTAAGTCAGTGCTTCAAGTTAAAATTGTAAAAACTTAAAGATTATATGTTTGATGGCAGTATAATAATTGTAATACATTAACCCATTGATGAATAAATATAGTAACCAGCATATCAAAATAATGTTGCCTAAATCCTAGACCCATATTCAGTTTCATATTTTGAGAATTTCATCATACATATGACACACATATCCATTTCAATAAAGTTTTACAACATACATTTCATCAAACAATTCAAATATTATATGAACAGTCTGAAAACACAATATTAGCTTTTATATTTTTTTCTTAAAATCTCCATATAACCTATATGATGTTTCCAAAAGTAGATCTAGTCTTGCCTTTTTAAATAATTCTTAAGGCAGAAGCTCCCATGGTCAAGATTCAAATTCTGCAGCAAGTGGAAAGAAAAATAAAAAAATTGAGCTTTTAAAGAAGGCAGTAGTGATTCTGAGTTCAAACTTGACCAGCCTTTCTGTACGTGTGGTTTAGTAACATTTTATTAACTTAGAATAGTCCTATAAATTTCATCTGAAAAAAAAAAAGAAGAAAAAAGGGTATGAATTTCCAAAATGTCTCCAGTTCTTTATTATTCTCTGTATCTAGGTCATTGACAATGTTTATTTGTAGCTATTCTTATTGACAGGTAGAATATTTTGCCAAGATATGAATCAAAATAGCTTATATATTACAGCCTGTAGAATACAGCAAGTATGAAAATGTACTGGTATTGTGCCTTGGCCTAAAATGTCATGAATTATTTCTGTTTTTGTCTTTGTAAACCCAACCATCTTAAAGAGAAGAAGCTCACATTAGACTTATGGAGGAGGAGAGGCCATTTGAATGAGAATGAAAATGCCATAGTGGACTGTCATCTCTATTCCAGAAGGAGGGATACCATGTCAAATAGCAGAGCGTATTCTTGAAGGATCCCTGCTGAAATCACTGGGTTTAGCCCAGCTAAACCCAGTCTAAATTGGGATTACTCATAAACTGATCATTTTAATTATGAATTAGTCAATTTCAGGGTAGTATGCCATACTTGATAGCTCATCAACAAATATATCCAATTTAAATAGCATGCCAGAATTCAATACTTTCTGATTTCAAGTTAACTGAATAGATGTAGGCATGCAAGAAGAACTGATTTTATTTTTCCTTGATGTAATGCTGAAAGTTTTATTAAATCATTTTGTGTTATGCAGAAACTCATGTAGACATAAAAATTTTATTATTATTTTAATCACAGCATACACTAGGACAATAGATGAACCAGACAACCATAGCCAGATCACTAGGGTGAAATCTCAATGGCAAAATAAAAAATTTGTATCTTTTCTTTCACATCTAAATTTTGATGTCAAGGTATATAGAGATGTGAATCTTTTCCCCCTGGGTTGCAACATCATTTGTTAACTCTCTAGTATCTGAAAGGTCTAATGACCTTGCCAGGTAGCAGTTGTGAAGTATGGCCTGCCTTTGGTCACTCTCGTCTCATCACACCCTCCTTTGTCTAATAGAAATTATTTCTTTTTTCATTGTTTCAAAGGAGGAGCATTGACAAAAAAAGACATATTTTCTCACTTCTGATAAAAACCTAGTTTTCTTATTTATTAAATTTCCTGCAGTCAGGGGAACCAGAGCCCTGAGTTATACACTTGCAATATGCCAGCAATTTGCCACATGTGGCTAATGAGTTCTTGGAATGTGGCTGATATACATTGAGAAGTATTAGAAGTGGAAAACAGTGTGAGATTTGAAAGTTTAATGAAAAATAAATGAAGCAAACTAATAAATTTCAATGTTTATTTTTTCAGAATGATCACATTTTGGATATTATGAGGTAAAATATAATAATTTAAAAATTATAATCATAATTTTACTATAAAAATAAAAAATTTAAATTATTTTATGACATTTAAATTACTATAAATTATCAATTATTTGAGATTATAAATTATAAGAATTGTGGTAATTTACTTATAAATCATTACATATGTTTTTTTTTCAGTTATTTTACTTATGACCTCTAAAAGTTTAGTTCCACACATACTTCTCATTTTGTTTTCATTGAACTTTGTTGCTGTAGAAGATTGCCTACTTTTTCTAAAATCTACCTGCATCTTCAATATTCCTGCATATGAACTGGGTGTATTGGTGCATACCTGTAATTCTAGTGGCATATGAGACTAAAGACTGTATTATCACTTGCTAGGACAAGCCTCATTGACTTAGTGAGACCATGGAAAAAAATAAAATTTAAAACAACTGGGGATATAGCTCAGTAATGCATATATGGGGTCTATGCCTGAAATCATCAAAAAATAAAAAATAAAATAAAAACATGAAACCAGGGTATGAAGATTATGCTACTTAAAAATGTAAAATGAATCTCACTGTATCACTTGCAATTGTGATTCTGTCTCTGATATTATTGTCATTGATAATTGATATAACATTATATTGAACATTAAATACATATAACCCTCTTGTATGGCCAGGTCTTCTTGCACATAGAAAGCTATCTGTGAAAATGAATATAACCAAGATCCTGCCAATCTTGGGTCCTGCAGCCTGAGTTAAATTTTTTTCACCTGACACTCAAGAACAGGGGTCTGAACTTGGTATTTTTTTCTATTCAAGTAAAAATTATTCATTCAGAAGTGATGAGGGAATAATTATTCAATCAGAAGAACAACCAAAGAATAGAGAATATGCTTCAAAATTTTGGAGACATTTATCTCTGTCTTGGGCAAATTTCTGAATTCATGTTCAGGTTTTGTGATGCCTTGGGGCCTGTCACATGCTCTTTCACTCTGACCTTCAGGGGCTAAAGTAGTTGTAGAAATGGTAAGTCTGCAGGACTGGGCATTACAAAAACAGATGATAGGAGCTGGGTGATAGTAGTCAGAACTAATTGTGGAAATCTGGGCTTTCCTGAGGTCATCTTTGTAATTTGTTAACCCTTGTCCAAATTTGATAGACCTCAATATCATACCACCTCTGGTCCACATAATGGGGTTGACTGTTACTACATTTTGTCCTGTGTCAGATTGGTCTGGCCTAAAACTGTGTACTGCCGCAGTCTGGCTGCAGCAAAATAACGGGTGGTGGGGGTGGGGGTGGGGGGGTGATGAGTAACTTGTGTACATTGATACAGCAGGAGTGGGAGCCATTTATTCATTTATTGTAGGACAGGAGGGGTATATATACATTACACACAGCTTATCTTAATTAACATAAACTAGATACAGCAGTCAACCAAAAAGGAATCTCCACACTTAATGGCTCGCTGGCATCACTTCACAAACCACTCCCTCTGGCAAAATGCTAGGCGCCGTCTTTACTTGTTTACAGACCCTAACAGTGTACTTTCTATCCCAAACCCCTTCAGTGGATGTTAAAGAAAGGGTCATGCATAAGAATTCTGACTGACATAAATAATTCATATTGGGGAACAGATGTGGTCCATGGGGTTTACAGTTTCTTTTTCCTTCCCAGGTATTTCTTATTTTGTTCGTGCAATTTCCAAATGCATGGTAAGCATGATTTTTCTAAATGTCATCTTTTTTTAGCTAATTCACTATATCATGAAGCATGCGTCCCTGTGGTACATTTCAAACAACACAGGATTTTAATTAATCTTTTTCTCTGGGTTATGAAATTTTTTTTAAAAAAAATGCATGTGTGTGTGTGTGTGTGTGGGTGTGTGTGTGTGTTTGTGTGAGCACTTTTACATGAGATAAGAAATATTATAACAGGAAACTCTCTAAAAGTATTTGTACATAATTCTACATGTGAAGATGAACATCAATAATCCTAGAATTTTAGTAAGCTGAGGCAGGAGGATCACAAGTTTGAGGATAAAAAAATAAAAGGGGAAGGAGAATGTTACTCTGTGGTTAAGCATTCCTGAGATCAATCCTTGGTACTGAAATAAATAATCTTTTAACCTCTCATCTCTTTGTCTTTCATAAGCATAGACAGTAAGTTAAGGGCCCCCTTAAGAAACTTTAGAGTGTGATACCTTTTCAGTATCTCCTATGTCTCTGACTGGTCTTGGGTATAAGAATTGCATGAAGCTAACACAAGGGGCCCATATCTGTCATGTGTGTATAATATATAATATATATTATATATATAAATATATATAATATATAATATATCTATCAATGTGTGTATAATAATCCCTTCCTATAGAGCATTTTGAGGTTGGGGAATAAAGCACCTTGTTGGACTGAATGGATTCTGTAGAGATTATAGGAATATTCTATATAGGTTTTATCTAAATAGATCATATATTGGAACATGAATATTATTGTGCCCAAATGTTAGATTCAGGTCCCAGAAACACATTGCTAGTCAGCCATGTTGATTCTGGAACTAAATAGAAAGGCAGAGATGATCTGTATCTTCTTTCCTCTTACTCATCTAGGGAAGATAGATAATAATGTGTCAGAATTTGAATTAGGTATTTGGGTACACTTAAATTACATGACACAGAGTTACAACAAAAGAAGCAATAGACAAGCAAATTAAGTGAAATTAAGAAAATAATTGAAAAAAACAACATCCTATTGTGTTTGTGCAGAAGCCTTGAAGGGAAAACTTACTACATGCAGACTGTAAGAAATAGTGCAATGTCTCAAGTTTGGGGTTGTCAGCAAATATTTAAGCAAATATGATGGTGGATAAAGGATGATTCATTTTAATCTAACATTCTTATTAGCTATGAAATGCAATGTATCACTAACATTTGAAAGATAAAAAAGTTTCCACACAAGAAAGATACAGGCAAATTTCAGAGTAAAATTATATTCACACTATGGTCAATTTTTAAGACTGTAAAAGAATACCACTGATGATTAAGTCAGTTCTTAATTCTATCCAGGGTTATAATTTTCATTGTTGTTGAACTGTTTCTAGACTGTCAGATTGGACAAATTAAGATATGTGTAAAAAGTGGCACTTTTTTTCTAAATATATATTACAATACTGGAAAATCAACAAATATAAGATGGATGCATCTCAAATATTAGGATGTCAATGGCTTGGTTTTAGATGGAAGAGCAAATAAAGAGGGTAAAAGAGGGTAGAACATTTATATCTTGCTGGGCATATTAGAACATGCCAGTAATTACAACTACTTGGAGGCTGTTGATATAGAAAGGTCACAAATTCAAGCTTAGTGGAGCAACTTAGTGAGACCCTGTCTCAAAAGAAAAATAAATTAAAAGGACTATAAATGTACCTCACTTGTAGAGTGCCCCAGTATCACAAAAATATATCAAAATTCCAAATAAAAAATTAATTATCCTTAATGCAGTCAATACTCAAGAGTTTTTAGAAAAATAGTGTGTATGTTTCTTTGGGCTGCCATGAGATGGCTCAATGTTCTAAGGGTTGTACATAAAGGAGAGCTTTAAGTTACATTATGTCACAATATTTTGTTCTGACTACTGAATGTAAAAGTGTTCAACTAATTTTTTTATTTAAAAATGGGAATATGCAGAATGCGTATCTGAATAACCATATTTAAAATAGCGAGGACCTTCTAAATTATACTGGGAATGGGGCTCTTCACTCTTGTAGCAGAACACCAGAATTGAAGATAATATCTTCAACCAGGTGTTTCCTAAAATGGCCTATGTAGTGCCCCATCTTCCTCTGACTTTTTTTCATGTTCTCTGCATGTTATCTATTGTCATATTTCTGATTTATGGATTTTATAAGAACCTGGTATACATAATTGTGCTCTTTTGTTCCATAAGTAGTTCTATCAGATTGTGTAACTTCAGTGTGTAGTTGTAGAGACCCCCAATTTATAGGAAATGGATCAGAAATACAGATGTTATTCTGAGGCTTGCAACTGGCTTCTCAAGTTAGTGAAATTATATAGCAGTAAACCCTAAACTTTTGGCATCTGTTAAGGGTCATCAGAATTGAATTATTGGATCACAAGTTCTTAGAACATTGGTTACTGTGCAAATTTGCATATTTGGTATCAAAAGTGGGTGCAGAGTAAGGTGTGGTGGTAGACACCTGTAATTAATCCCAGTAATGTGAAAGAATGAGGAAGAAAGATGGCCAATTTGAGTACAGTCTCAGTAATTTAGATATAAACTAAGCAACTTGGTGAGTCACTGTCTCAAATTTTAATAAAAATTTCAAACATTCTGGAAATGAAATTCAGTGTTATAGTGCCTCTGGTTTACTAATTAAATCCCTAATTTTTTTTTTTAAAAGCTGTTTAGGAAAAAAGACATCAGAGATAAGAACCTTAAACTAACTCTAGGTACGTGTTTGTTCATTGGTGAAAATTGAAACCCTGGAAGAGGGACTATTTTCACACCATCAGGGAGGCAATTAAAGTGCAAGAAACTTTCAGAATATTTTCCTCACCTTCTTAGTATTCTCTCACTCACTACTTGTAGGGATACAGTTGCATAGTGAGAGTGGTTCACCAAATCTGAGAATATTTAACCTGATGTGCCAGTTTTCTTATGAACTGTAGAATTAATAGTCTATTCATTTAATTTGCTTTTGTATTGCTTCTTTTGTTGTAACTCTGTGTCATGTAATTTAAATGTACCCAAATACCTAAGTGTTTTATAATGATTGATATTTAAAATTTTTATTTTATTGCTTTTAAAATGAGTTGTGATATTGTAGTTTGAAAAAGTAAATATATTTTAAAAAGTATATATATATATATATATATATATATATATATATATAGTACTTGTTTTAAGGCTTGCTTAAATAGTAAGAATATAGACAGTTCTGAAGACTGCCATTTAAATAATTATGTGGGCTGTTAGTATATTTTCAGTGTGTCTAATTGATCTCATGTATCTTCTACACATAGAGGTGACCACTGTCCTATGAGTCTTGTTATTACTTATAATTTTGCTATGCGTATCTCAAGTATCACTTTTTAGTTTGTATGTGCTTCTTTGAATAGGCAAAAACTTATTGCAACTGTTATTTATATATTAGGATTATGTTGGAATTTTTTTGTTTTACCCTTTTTTGTTTCAGAATTTTGCTTCACAGGTACTGCTCTCTGGGTTTCATTATACCAAATTTATTCACCAATTTCACTGCTAATAACTAATTATTGGGGCTGGGAATATTACTCAGTTTTTAGAGTGCTTGCCTTACATGCATAAGGCCTTGACTTCAATACCCAGCACATAAAAAGTATCATACTAAATGATTGGTGTCACTCTCCTATGTGAAACCCTTCTCTTATAAATCTCATTAGAACTCAGGTCATATTAAAAACTGTGTTAATGATCATATAGTTGATATGAACTATATTTACTCATTTTTATTTTAGGAACCATTGACATTCAGGGATGTGATCATTGATTTCTCTGAAGAGGAGTGGAAATGCTTGGACCCAGCTCAGCAGACTTTATATGGTGATATGATGTTAGAGGTCTATAGAAACCTTGTCTTTGTGGGTAAGCATAAACTTCCTTCAGAATTTCTAATTCACTGTCACTATTTATTTATTTATTTAATTTGTAGAATATCTTTTGACAGCTTCTATTCTGCATGAAAATGTTTTAGATTCTTGATTTTATGATAAAGATTGGATATTTGTTGATGTAGAAAAGAAAATGTTTAAGATTTTCTGTGTGGGCTCTCTCTCATTCAGTGAGGAGGTCTACAGAACAGGGTAGAGGAGATTGTGGCTCTGGAGTCACTAATCAATAGCTCTGGAGACCAAGCAGGAAGCAGGTCTGATTTTATTGCACAGTTACCATGTATAAATACTCAGACAGTAGCTAAGCAGATTACAGGCAGCCACCAATGCAATGTCTGCTAACTGTTCTTGCAGCTACCAGTTGAGGACTGGGATATGGAGCCGTAGAGCTGTGGAGCAAGTGCAGGGACTGCAACAAAGTCATTTGGAATGGCACAGGCTACTGCCATTGCAGTAGACAAGTTGTTTACAGTCAGAGCAGTCTGAATACTCTGAGTGAGCTAAGCAGCGGCAGTGGTTGTGGTGCTAATAGTGGTTACCAGGTCAATAATCCCAGCAATGTTGAGGCTAATTGCATGCCTTGTCCAATGTGGGATCTCATTCAGAAGATTCTTCATCTCCATGTCCCATGGACTCCTCCACTCTCTGGATAGATTCACTGAAAGCCAGATTACTTGGGGGCACTCTGATGATAAATACACATTTAGCTTTCATAATAGGGTTTGGCAATTTGTGAAACAGCAGGATGTATTGGCTGCACAAAGAATCTCTGTAAGAGTGATATTTATGCCATAAGTATCATTCATTATTAGGATGGCAAAGAGTGGCATCACAGAAGCTTGTGTGTAGTGGGTATGGGTATAATTTGGCACAAAGGCAAATCCATGAGTCAGGGTCTGGACTCAATATAGACCCATTCATCCAGCTGACTGCTGCCCATTTGATTGGTCTAGCAGCTAGTAATATTGGCATGGTATTCATCATGCCATACTGATTTTCTGCATATCAGTTGGTAACAGCTTGTCCCATGTAGCAGTTGCTGCAGTAGCCCATGTGGTTTTTGGGCATATCAATTACATTCCAGAGAGTTGCATCTGCCCAGGCACATAGATGTTGTTCTTCCTGAGAGAAATTCCTCTTATCAAGGAGATAAAGTATGGCAGTGACATATTGATTCCATGAGATGCTAAGATTATCTGAAGGGGACTTTTCAAACAGTATTTTTAGGCATGTTGGCAGCAAGGGTTTCTTATATTTGCCATGGGGGAGCCTATTGGTATAGGTAGCATTAACTATAACTATAAGCTCAGTAAGGGATAGCCCAGTATATGACTTATTATACTTATCTGCAATAGTTTAATTGGCAAGAACAAAACAGAGTGGACTGCCTGGAGTATAGTTCTCATTATCTACTACAGAGAAACACATGGGCAGAGTAGTTATAGAAATGCTGGTGTTCCATGGTACGGTTAGCTCCTGAATGGATAACTAAGGATCAATAAGATTGGAATTATTAGGGAAGAGCTTGGGTAAATCCCCTTAACAATTAGCCATTGGTAAAAGTGGTGGCCCAGTGATCAAAGCACAATTTACCTCATGAGAGGCTTCACTGTTAGCAGTGAGCATTGAACATAATAGGACCATTGTCATAGGTCCAGGGATGGAGTTACCATCAGGCAAAAGAGCCAATCTTCTGGCTTGTTCATATATCACCTTTATATCACCCCAGGTTACTTTACTTGAGGACCATTTGTGTTACTGAGTCATTTGTTTTTGAGTTTTTTCCTCCAGAGTTAGTTCCTTAATCTTCTTGGTTGGTGGCTATGGGAGTCCAAGGCTTGACTTTCTGGCAGCCACACAGAAGGGGTGAGGCTCCCATTAACATATGTAAACCCTTGACCCGTGGTTAGATGGGGCCCAGGACCATAGTTTGCATTTGTTATGGGATCATTCCATGAAAACATAGGTAGATGGGAGGGCCTCAAGTGGGGGGCAATGCTTTGGGGCTGCTATTTCTATAGAAAAATTTCAAGTTGAAAGTAAATTTAAAGCAAATAAGATTCTCTTCAAGGCATCACTAGAGGACTTGGTACAATTTCACCTCTCTGTTATGTAGTATGGTCTTTGATTTCTTGTTTGTTCTTTCTATGATGCCTTGAGTCTAAGTGTTGTAGTGGATCCCAGTTAAGCGCTGTATATGCCAGTCATTGCAAACTGCTTGAAATGTCTTGCTAGTATAGGTTGGCCCATTGTCTGTTTTAATAGACATGGGAACATTTGTGATTCCAAAACATTTAAGTAGATGGGAAAGGACCTTTTTGTGGTTTCTCCTGTGGAGGCTGTGTCCACTACACAGCCTGAATAGACATCAATAATTACATGAATATTTGTTAAATTTCCCAAAGGGGCAAAATGAGTGACATCCATTTGCCATAAAACATTAGATTTTAACTCTTTGGGATTAACTCCATCAAGTTGTAAAGGGCCAATGGGGAGAAAAGTTGCACATTTTTTTTTGCAGTATCTGACTAGCTGTTTACAAGCCTCTTTAGTCCTGCTTTTATGCAATTGCCATTACTGAGGGCTGCCAAAATGCTTGAGCTTCTTTGTCCCTGTATCCTGGGTGGCCAAAATCTATTCATCCAGTGTGTCATTGCATACCAGTGCCACTGCTGCCCTATGTTCCTTATTTAGTCCATCCCAGATCAATTCCTTGGGTAAGGCTGCCCTAGCTCCTCCAAGAGACACGTTTCCTTCTACTTCCTTGTTTGCCCTGTCAATAAAGTGTGGCAAGTCCTTAGTGGCTTTCTACATTAAGCCATGTATAGAAGCTGCACCTCCCCAAGCTGGAAACTTTCTCCAGGCTCTCAGAACACAGAGGCACACCAGATAGAAATAATTTGGTGGGCCTATAGCCTGTACCACAAGGGAACTGTAGATTCCCTCTCCCTGCAAGCATTCAGCTGGGAGGTCAACATTTGTGGTATGATTGTGATCTCCCTGCTGTTCACATTCATCATAGAAATATGCCTTAGAAATCAAAACTGTTGCAGGCTCAAGAGATGCTCTGGCTAGGTCTTTCCAGTCTTGAGGGCAATTAAGTTCAAGACTGAGTGATTCGAATATTTGATCTGCAAGGGGCTCATCTTCTTTACTCCCATCTTTAACTTCTTCAGGGCACCCAATGCATGTGGATACCAAGTGGCAGAGTGCTGTGGTGTGGGTGCCATGTTGATTGGGAAGGCTTTTATTCCCTTACCTTGTTGTAGGGATAAATGAGGCAATGCAGTGAAGAGAGCAGGAAACAGTTTTATTTGGCTGCAGTCAGGTTCAGAGGGTACAGCTTTTATTGCAGTCAATCAATCCCCTGAACCTCAAGTTCAGGTAGTTTCAGAGTTTTATACCCAGCATGTAAGGCTCAGAAGTTCACAGTCTGCAGAAGTTCACATAAAGGCAGCTTTTTTTCACTGTTTTGGGCAAGTTAGCCCTTTAAGGACAACACCTGAGAAGGGGAGAGCTTCTTTTTCCCTTTCTTTTTTCCCCTTGCCAGTTGTTACCTTATCTTAAAAATGTAGACATCTCTGTGAAGCCCCAGCTCAAGGCCAGAGTCCTTGTTTGCACATTTCTACAAACTATTATACTGTATATGCTTGTGAAAAACTAGTAAAAACTAGTAAGGGGGTGTACAGCACTTGGAGTGCTGGTATCTTCTTGGCCGTGTCCAAGTAAAAGGGGGCAATTTGAAAACAGCATGTTTATCTACATTGAACTCTTTTCCAAAGACTCTTTTGCTGACAGTCCTAAAATCAGTCATGGTGAAGATTTCTGGAGAAGCCCAATTAAGACTTTTCTGTGGAGAAAGGGGGTGCCACTTCATCTCTTGTCTTACACAGATTTTCAAAAGGATCTCTGACATCCAGGAATGGGTTTCTGGGAGACCATGGTTTGGGGCTGTCTGGTAGTCTGGTCATTTTCAAACTGTCATAGTCCTTTGCTGGCTCTGGCATTGTCTCATAATTGAGCAGTTGCCATTGACTCAATGTAAAATATAATCTTTGCCTGTCTGTAGAAGATGCACTTGCACTATTTGTCATCACCTCTTCCTGCACCATGAAGGCTAGAGGTACCATTTCCCATCTGTCTTCCTCCTGCAGATTTTGAGGTTGCTTGCTTTGAAGTAGTTTCTCACCCCTGCTTTCCTATGCCTGCTGTAGTTGCTTGCTTTGAGGTACATTGTCGCCCTCATCTTTTTTCCCATGTCTGTCTTTCACAGCCTCATCTTCCCTCAGGGCCATCTTTATATGATAAGAGTGTATAACAGGGCACCCTAAACTTTGCTGAATGGCTGACACAATAGAAAAAAATGTAGTGGTAAAGTATTCCCCTGTCTCACTTCAGCTTGTCATGTATTTGCCATTATCTTGTCCCATATAGTAGGATCAGAAACATCAGTAGCATGGATCCACGGGTTAGTGTTTATATCTCAGAATTCCTGGGCTTCTGTCTTATTCAGGGTTAAAACTCTAGTACCTAAGAGAGTGTGCAGCCCTTGCAGCTGCAAATCTGTGGTGGAACTCTGTAGGTTCCCCATTCTCCCTTCCTCACTGCTCTGTAAGCAGCCACACTCTGTCTTATAAACTTACCTAAGACCTCTGCTTGGGTGCCAGCTGTGTAGGCTCTCTCTCATCCAGCAAGGAGGTCCACAGAAGAGGGTATAGAAGAGTGTGGCTGCAGAGTCACTAATCCAGACCTCCAGAGACCAAGCAGGAAGCAGGTCTGATTTTATTGTGCAGTTATTGTGTGTGTGTATATATATATATATATATACATACACAAACACACACACACACACACACACACACACACACACACCAATCCAATGTTTTCAAACTATCCTTGCAGCTACCAATTGAGGAGTGGGTTGTGGACAAGTGCAGGGACTGCAACACATGGCCTCATGCCCAGGGCTGTGCCTACAGGTTAAGCAGCCTGCCACTCACATTTCTAGCACGAGGGGAGTGGCCTGCCACTCAGACGTCCTTAATATATGCCATGTATGCAGTACTCCATGCACTTGTCCCCACAATTTTTCTTTTTATGTTTAATCTATATTTGCAAAATAGTGCTCACAATCTGGCGATTAAAAATCATTCCAATGTATTTTAGTCTTTCGGTCCAAAAAAAAAAAAAGAAAAGAAAAATAATTGTATAGAATCTTCTATAATGTCTTCTTTTTCCTATGAGAATAGCATTAAGAAACAGGCACAGTTACCAAAAAATGACAAAATGAGCCATATTCTATTTTTTAACAAACATGTCTTGCTTTCTCTAAGTCATCTTTGGCTATTTTTTTGTCCTCCAAAGAGTAACCTTGAAATTTCAAGAGAAAAGTGATAGCAGCTCTATATCCAACTGTGTAGAAATCAATGAAGCAAAGAATAAGATGTCCAAATGTCAAGGAGGAAGTAACGTTTTAAAATTTTAATTGAGAAGCTAAAGTACAGCAGAAATTATTTTTCAAAACCTAGGTTTCTTTCTTTTGTATTCATTGTATTCCTCTATCTCTACCATGATTCCCAATTATTTAATCTCTTTCTTTTTCTCCAGTGATCTCCCTACTTAAAGTTTAAAAAGTACTCCCTAATGCCTGTGAGGATTTGCATAATGCCAGATGTTTATTGATCTTGGAGGACTCCCTAGAAAATCTGCACAAATTTCTGAATATCTGAGGGTTAAAGCTTTGTAATATATCAATATCACAGAAGAGTTTCTTTAATATAATTTAAATATTTATACACTCAATTTTTATCAGAGCTTTTTATGAATACTTATATGGATTTTCCATGAAAATTTTCTGCCATGTAATGAATAGCAATGATCCACAATATCTGCTCCTAGTGATTAAATAATATAAGTATAGCTGATAAATATGGTTTAAAGAAGGATTTCTAGGGCTGGAGCTGTAGCTCAGTGGCTGAGGGCTTTTCTTGCACAAGTGAGGCACAGGGTTTAATCTTTCATACCCCTTAAAAACAAACATACAAAATAACAGTATTCTGTCCATCTATAACAACAAAAGCTTTTAAAAAAGGATTTCTAAAGTAATAGAGTTATTCAGAATTTTGTGGATTATGTTTTCTCTAATTCTTGTCTCTTTTTGAGTTCCACTGTTTAGAGTAGCTGCAGTGTTGGCCAGTAGATTATCTCACATCAGTGACTATATATATACCTATATGTTATAACTGAATAGAAATTCTCCTGACTTCTTACTTAAAGACAATATAGGTTGAAATAAAAATAGATGTTAACAATGTGCCCATTTTCAATAAAGTTATATATGCTTTTACTTACATGTATAAATATTGCCCCTGTTTTGTTTATGATTTCTATATAGTGCCTTGATTGTTTGCTCTGTTAATGTGATTATTCATATAATTCATCTAAATTTTATTATATAAATACATATATAAACATATGTATGTATAACTGGGAGTGAACTCAGGGGTGTTATAATACTGAACTACATCTCCAGCACCCTTTGACTTTTATTTTGGAAGAGATTCCTGCCAAGTTATTGAGGCTGAATTTGCATTTCCCTGATTCAGTCTTCCAAATAGCCAGAATTACTAGAAAGTTTATCATCTGTATATAGATAAATCTGTTATTTTGTCTAGGAGTAAGACTTTAGCATTTAATTATAAAGATTTTTCACAATTTTATCTTTTACATATTTTAAAATTATAATTGTCATCAAAATCACTAACGTACTTAAAATTACTGTTATATATTTTAAATGTACTGTTCAGTAGTGTTGATTCAAATTATTTTGTAGGATATTTCTAAAAAGTTTGTATCACATAAAAGTAAAATTCATTTCTCCCCCTACAAAGTGCTTATTTGGCTCTCATCTTTCCATTCCTGATGTCATTCCTTTTGGCCTATTTGTTTGATACATTAGAAATATCATAAGTAGAATCATATGGTATTTGTCTTTTTTGCGAATGACTTATTTCACTTAGCATACTATCTTAAAGGTTCATCATTGTAGGTATCATATAATTTCTTATCTTTGTAAAGTTTGAAAACTTTGTTTTGGAGGGAACACTGGGGTTATAACTCAGGAACACTTCAACCACTGAGCCACATCCACAGCTATATTTTCTATTTTATTTAGAGAGAGAGTCCCACTGAGTTTCATAATACCTTGCTGTTGTTGAAGCTAGCTTTGAACTTGTAATTCTCTGGTCTTAGCCTCCTGAGCTGCTAGAATTTCAGGTCTCCAGTACCCAGCTAAGTTTGAAAAATTTTCCTAGTTCATTCCAAATTGTCTTTATACACTCATGTGAAAGAACATTTGATTGGCTTTCCATATTTTCTCCATTAAATATTGTCATAATAAGCATAGATCTATAATAAGTTTTAATTTGAGCATCAAACTGAGGTCTTATTGATATACTCTCAGTTTTTTTATGTGTAGCCTGTTCATCTAAATTTATGTTAACATAAAACTGCTTAATATTATAATTTCATTATTTTTATATCAGGAAGCACCTTAAAAAAACTTTTAATATGGAAATTATTTATATACCCTGGGTACTACACAATTAAAAAAATAACATACTTTGTTTTTGCAAAAATAATATTGAGCATTTGATAAGTATTACATGGACTTCTTAGATCACTTTTTGTGTTATGGAATTTTTTTTTGTATTACAGGTGTTTTACCTCTGAGCCAAATCCATAGCTCTTCTTTTTTGGGTTATTGGGGATTGATGTCATGGGCACTCACCTCCTGAACCTCATCCTAAGCCCTATTTTGTATTTTATTCAGAGACATGGTCTCAATCTGTTGTTTGAGTTTCTTGCTTTTGGTGAGGCTGGCATTGAACTTGAGATCCTCCTGTCTTAGCCTCCCACACATCTGGGAATACAGGCATGTGCTACCATTCCTGGCCAATGGCCCTTGTTATATTTTAGCTTGAAACCTCTTTCTAAGTTACTTATGGCCTTACTAAATTGTTGAATCTGCTTTGAATTCATATTTATAAATTTTTGGTTATTACTTACACTTTTAACTTTCAACTAATTACTTTATGTTAGAAAGAAATTTCAATGTTCATATAATTCTATTAACATTTGTTTTGTGTTGTTAAACTGATCTCCATTGGATAATGGTCCATAAACTACTGAGAAAATTTCCTCTTAAACCCTAATTTGTTTATAATACTTTTTGAAGTTTTCTAATCCCTGAGTACTATTCCAATTCTATTTTATTCTTTTACATTAATTGGGGATAGATGTCTTTTATTATTACTTTGTTTCTTTTTATGATACTGAATTTTTTTCAGTGTTTCTGTTCTATGTTTGGGAAATATGATTTAAGTTACATATGTATTTACTACTATTATAATCTGGAAATTGGCTATATTTATCTTTATATAATATTTTACTTGTGTCTGATTATTTTATATAATTATTATAATTTTTGCAAATTTTAAGTGTAGTATTCCTTTCATTGCTTTTTTTATAGTCTATTTGTGACCATAGATCTAAAGAGAAACTTCCATTATATAGATCTGACATAGTTATCATATTATTATGTTTACTCTTGTTGGTCATGTTTTTGTTGTGATTAGTGTTTCATAATAGTTTATTTGTATTTAAATTACTGATAAGAAAGAACTTACTACTGTAGCTTTGTAAGTTTTATTGATGTCCTATAGTTTTGTCTACTATTAACTAAACTGCTTTAACTTGTGTTTCATAGATCAGTGTGTTTACATGACTTGTCATGAATTTCTATTGATGTCAAGCTGCTTTTCTACCTTATACCTATGCACAGATATTTATGATAATTTTATGCTTTATTGTTTCAAATTTTATAATCAGAATTATATGTTTAATCTACCACAATTACAGTAAGATGAAATTTATATTTATATATTTGATTTTTCCACAAAATCTTTTGAATATTACAATTTTTTTTTTTTGCTTTGCCAGTTTATTTTATTGGAAGGATTTTGTTTAGTATTTCTTTTAGACCAGATCTAAATGTGAGGGAATTCTTAAGCATTTATATATCTTATAGTATTCTAGGTTGATTTCCTTTTTTTCACCACACATGACTATATACTCCAATTCCATTCTGGAAGTCTTCTGCTAAGAAATTAACCCTCAACCATATATAAGTATCTTTGTAAAGAAAATGTAATGTTTTTAGTCCTATGAAAAACAAATCTGAAGAGTTTTGGAACTTTGATTATGAATGCTTCATGTTAAGTCTTTTAATTGATTTTCTAGCATTTGATATCTTTTCCTCCACACATTTCTAATGTATCAGACATTGTTTCTTAAATAATATGTATAGTATATTTCTACTTTTTCTATTGCTATTTTTTTCTGAATTTCATCCAATTTTCTTCATTGTTAAATCTTTCATTAAACATCTTTCAGGTGGTTATTTGGCATTGCTTAATTAACAATTCTCAATTTATTACTCTAAAATAACAATGTATTTTGCTTGAGTCAATTTTCTTCTTTTTTGCATGTGCTGTTATTGTCATTGGAATTTTTTCCATTTAAAATCCCTTTGAAATATATCTCTATGGTAATTTTGGGAAATGTTTGGATGTTAGTAAATAAACAATAATAGGTCAGGTGCAATGATATATAACTGCATCATTTAAAAGCTGTGGCATTAGAATTGTAATTTTGAAATGAGCTTCAGGATCTTAAGAAATCCGGTCTCAAATTATTTAAAAAGTATACATATAGAAAGGTTTGTGGATGTGTGTGTGTGTGTGTGTGTGTGTGTGTTTTGCTGGGGATCAAACACAGGGCTTTTTGTGCATGTGAGGCAACTACAATACCAACAGAACTATATTTCCAGCCCTTTTCTGACACATTTTAGTCAGATGCAGAATATGAAAATAAAATTGAACTGGGAGGTTTTAATTTAACATTGTTGTGGTAACATTAGTCAGTTTCAATTTTGTTCTCCTCTGTCTTGCTTTGATTTTTCAAGATGATTTTTGAAGTTCTTTTTTAAAAATATTTATTTTTTTTAGTTTTAGGTGGACACGACATCTTTATTTTATTCTTTTTATGTGGTGCTGAGTATTGAACCCAGTGCCTCATGCTTACCAGGCAAGCACCCTACCACATGAGCCACATCCCAGCCAAATTTTTGAAGTTCTTAAAATTGTGTCACAATTTTGTTCTAAAGCTCATATATTTCTTGAATAAGAATGGCCTTAGATTATACTGTTCTTTGGTTATTTCCACCCTCTCAATACTGTTTTATATATTTGCAGAGTATATTCAACTCAGTGTAGTAATGGATAATTTGGTATTTTAATTTCTTTCAGGTATGTGTTCTCATCAAAACCAAGAATTTTCAGGAGAGCAGAAAATAAAATATTTTTTGCAAAAATTTATTAAGGAAAGGTATGAAAACTATATTCAGTTTTAAACAAGGAATTAAAATTGTGGAAAGAGGGAAGTTCAAAAATTTTTCTTAATGAACAAAACAAATGAATAATGATTATTTATAAAAATACACTCTCATCAGGGTATGTTATTACATAACATCTCGGAAGACTGACTATTTTCAATTACAAAACTACAACAATACAATTATTATTATTCAGTGTTTTGTATAAAACCTGTCACAATAAACAAGATTTTCAAATATACACGTATGTGCAAAGTTTACAGGCTATTATGAATCTGTATCTTAAAAGTAACCTTCAGGAAAAGAAACACACATCCAGTTTACTCAGCTTTATAAATATGTTTAGAATGAAAACATGCATTTTAATAAAAGAAATCAAACCAGTAACAAATACTGATTAATTAGTTGTACTTTGAAACTTTTAATGATCTGTATATGAGTGTGCATTAGATAAAAGTCTGCAGATTATTAATATGAATATTTATTTATAATTTTAGTGTCCCTGGAAGCACTCTTGGTATACTTTTAACACTATTTAAGGCTCATACATCAGCAGAATCACTTAATGTCATGTTGCATGCAGCACCCTGCCACAGTAATTTCTTGTTTAGAAGGTAATGACTCACCTGAGAAAATTAATGTCTGAAATAATTATGAAAGAAATAAGAGACAGAGCCAGAAATTATTTTCAAAGATATGGAGTGCCTGATAGATTTTCTAGTGCACATAGGAGCTGAAACACAATGACTAGAAAATGGCTAATTTTTTATTTAATGGAGAGTAAATCAATGAAAGAAGTGCAATTTCTTTTTTAAATATATATTGTTAAGATTTCAGTGGACACAATATCTTTATTTTACATTTATGTGGTGCTCAGGATTGAACTCAGTACCTCAAGCATGCTAGGTGAGCACTCTACCACTGAGGCACAACCCCAACCCCCAAAAGAAGTTTTTCAATGAGAGGAAACTTGCTGCAGACAGGTTAATTGACATATTGGAAAGACTCACCCATTTCTGTGAGGATATGTTGCTATGTGGGTCCATCAGATAATCCCATCTCCACTGTAATGCTGAACATAGACAGAGCTAGGTAGAATATCACATGTGATGGGCAGTCTCAAACCAGCAAGATTTCCACACTGAGTTCCCAAATACCAGACTTTTTTGCCTGATGGCTTCCATAATTTGCTTTTAATTTCACACACAGTTCACAGATATTTTTCAGCACTTCTATCTGACATGCACCACCTCATCTTCTATAGCAACTGGACTCCAAGATGAAATCCAAAAATATTTCTGCATTTTGTGGTTTTGAGTGTGGTAGAGTAAGTACTTATTCATATCAGGATGATTTTTTTTCAAGTGTCGGGCCCAGAGACTTTCTGGATCCTACACAAATCTCCAGTAAACTTAGTACTGTGGCCTTTAGATTATTCTGATGTTCTAGTCCTAATTACCTGGGTATCCTAAAAAAATTTTCATTGAAAAAATTAAAAGAGTCATCTACTCATTTTAGTGAGCTAGTTACCCACAAAGATTTTTTTTTTTTTTTTTTTTTTACCAAGAGCCACTGTGATAGTGATTCTAGCTGAAAAGTTGAGAAGCCCAGGTGAGATGCAGCTCACACTTTAGCCTCATGGGGGCTGCTGCAGAATGTTGGTGCTAAAACCTTGGCCCCACAACTGCATAGGACCCTGCCAACCAAAAGCAGATGCTAGTGTGTAAGGGATGACATGGCACTGCAGGGTGTGGGGCATCAGTTGAGATGGTAATAGGCAGCTGCACATATGCCAATCAATTTTGAGGTCCAGTATGGGCCTTTAAATTGTCTGCAGGACATTTTTGGAATTATATCCTTTTTCTAAAAAAATGAAAAATTTGCTGTGGAGTCTATTTCATTCTTTAGGTAGTAATGGGAATATTTCAAAATGTACCATTGAGTAATATTCACCAATATTTTTGTTGACTAGAGATTAAAAAATAAAAAAGAAATCTCTAACTGTGATCAGTCTGATCATTACTTTACAAAAAAGGCTGCAATGAACAGTTTCTCCTTATGCCAATGCATAGACTTTTAAAGAATGTGAGATGATTTGTATTTACCTACTCTTTTTAATCTAAATGTAGATATAGATACTTGGAGAGACTTCTACATTTATGAAAAGTCTTTTATACCTTCAGATAGGTCACTACCTAAGTAATATATATATATATATATATATATATATATATATATATATATATATATTGCTGTAAAACTATAAATTCTTTAAACCTAATAAAAATTTAATTATTTTTTTAAATCACAGGAAACATCTGTGTGATCATTTAAAAAAGCTTTACAAAGATAAAAGTGAGAATGTTTTTAATTCTTGCTCAATATTTATTCATTCAACATCTCATATTCCAGACAATAATTACAAATATAAGGATAGTGAAAGAGCTTTTAATAAAACTGCAAGTATTACTAAACAACAAAGAATTTATACTGGAGAAAAACATACAAATGTAAACAATGTGGCAAAGCTTTTAATCTAAGATCATGCCTTACTCAACATCAGATAATTCATTCTGGAGGAAAGCTATACAAATGTAAAGAGTGTGGCAAAGTATTTACTTTTCAGAGCAAACTTATTGTGCACCAGAGAATTCACTTTGGAGAGAAACTATACAAATGTAAAGAATGTAGCAAAGCTTTTAATCAAAGATCACTTTTTATTCAACACTTGAGAATTCATACTGGAGAGAAACCATACAAATGTAAAGAATGTGGCAAAGCTTTTAAGCAAAGATCATGTCTTACTCAACACCAGAGAATTCATATTGGAGAGAAACCATACAAATGTAAAGAATGTGGCAAAGCATTTACTGTTCAGTACAACCTTAATGTTCACAAGAGGACTCACACTGGAGAGAAACCATACAAATGTGAAGAATGTGGCAAAGCTTTTAATAAAATATCATGCCTTACTCAACACCAGAGAATTCATACTGGAGAGAAACCATACAAATGTAAAGAATGTGGCAAAGCTTTTAATCAAAGATCGTGCCTTACTCAACACCAGAGAATTCATACTGGAGAGAAACCATACAAATGTAAACCAATGTGGCAAAGCATTTACTGTTCTGTCCACCCTTAATGTTCACAACAGAACTCACACTGGAGAGAAACCATACAAATGTAAAGAATGTGGCAAAGCTTTAAGCAAAGATCATGCCTTACTCAACACCAGAGAATTCATACTGGAGAGAAACCATACAAATGTAAAGAATGTGGCAAAGCTTTTCATGTAAGATCAAACCTTAGTAAACACCAGAGAATTCATACTGGAAACAGCCCATAAAAATGTAAAGAATATGGTAAAGCTTTTATTGGAAGAGAAGGCCTTACCCAACACCAGGGTTGTCATACTTACACGGGAAAGTTTATACAAATCTAATGAGTATTGCAAAGGTTTTTGTTATAATTCAAGAGTTATTATGTATGAGAGGATTCATAATTGAGAGAATCTTTACAACTCTGAAGAATGTAAAAATCACTTGTTGTGATATCATGCCTTATCACTAGAAAATTTATACTGAAAGAAGAGTTCAAATTGCAAAACAAAAAAAGGCAACATTTTTAATCAAAGCCCAACATTTTTAAAATTTCAAGGATATTACAGTAGTGCTTAACCCCTACAAATGTAAAGAGTGTGATAAAGTTTTTAATGAAAGTTCATACCTTACAAATCTCCAAAGATATAGAATTATAAAGAAGCTCTATACTTGCCAAAACTATATCTGAACTTTATTCAAATTTAAAAATTCATACTCTATCCAATATTAAATCATATACTATCTGTAGAGAATCCTGTAACATGCATAAATTAAACTGCTGCAAAATATGTTGTATTGAGAAAAACGTTCACATGTGAGAATTAGAGTGACATCATTATGGTCCATATATTTCTTGAATATGAGAATTATCTGAGAGAATTTCTGAATTTATAGGGACTTCTTAATGGTTGCTTAAAATTTAATAAGATTTTTTAATTGGTGTGATAGAAATAAAGAAATACTCACATATAAGAATAGTGCAGATAGCTCAGTCTTGAGAAGATACTTGTGTGTAACAAATATCAAAATAAAAAACAAATTAAAAAAATACACTCAAGTCTTGAAAACTAGATAAGATGTAATTTTTCTCTAGGTAATGTTATCAATTGTATAGTGTCATTCATGAAAATTTTTTTTAAAAGATAGAGAATTGTAAATATATTTTTTTTAAGTTTTTGGGGGACATAACATCTTTATTTCATTTTTATGTGGTGCTGAGGATTGAATCCAGCACCCCGCACATGCCAGGAAAGCGCGCTACTGCTTGAGCCACATTATCAGCCCCAGAAAATTTTTAATCTGAATTTTTGTTGTGGTGGTGGAGGAGATTGAACCCAGGGCTACTGCATGCTAGGCAAATGCTCTGCCACTGAGTCATATCTTCAGCTATTATTTTTTTCTGTAGTTGATACTATACAACAGTGAATATTTCTCAATGTTTTTAACATTATCATGTATTGAATTAAGTTTTCCTCAATTTTGTAGGTAACATATAAAAAAAGGATACTGTTTTGTAAATAGTGGGACATTGCTCTGAATCTTTTCAAGCAGTGTAATTATTCTTCCAGTTACATTGTGACTAATAATTTCCTAAATTGTAGTTAAATTATTTCTATTTTGTACCTACTGGGAAATGAAGATGGATATAGGGAATATATAGGAAGACAACATTAGTGCCAGATTTTTAAATCTTCAATTACTATTACAATTTTTTATTCTTTAATTTGTGGCTATTTTGTTGATATTTCTTCATCTGAGAAACTTTAGTTTTGATTGAAATTGACTTTAGTATGCAAATTTTCCAATCAGTGGTATATTTTAGGGCTAAAAACCATGGTAATTTTAATTATTCAGGTATTTGTGTGTTTATGTGTGAAAATGGATGTGTTTGCTTATGCCTCTCTTTAGAAAAAAGGGGCTCATTTAACTAAAAGAGAATTTTGAAATTATTTTTATAAATTACCTGTATACCATAAACCTCAAATATTGTTAGCATAATTGCAGCCATATTTGTTTTCCACACCCCTACTGCATGAATACTGTTTTTATTTCCAAGAAATATAATGTAGCCCAAGATAAAACCTTCCAGTCTTCAGATGTGCTGGTCTATCCTTGTTCTCTCATTGATAGATAGGAGACAATTTACCAGTCCCTGAGATGGGGACATATTGGTTTCCCTGTTCTCTCCTTGAGAAGATAAAACAGACATGCCAGTTTCCCTGTTGTTCCTCTGAGAGATAGGAAAACTGCCTGTCTTTTTTTCCCCAAGAAACAAACTTGCTTACTATATCAGCAAGGATGCTTACTATATCAGTAAAGATCAAAGCTACTCCAGTGCATGACCATGATTCTAGCCTATAAAATGTAACACTCAAGGGAGAGTTGAGGTTTCTCTCCCTCCTTCCTGCTGCTATCCCTCTTTTTTTGCAGAGAAGCCTTGTCAGCTCTTGACAATAAACCTGCTTCTTATCCCAGGTTTGTGTGTGAATAGTCCTGCACCTCTTTTCTTTCAAATATCTTAAAAAGCCTCTTTGAGGTACACTGAACTAATTTCACCAAAATACATGGTTTCTGATTTAAAATTGTGTAGTCTCTACTTCCTATTTAATCATGGAACATATGAATTCCTCATTTGATGTTTATAATACATTGCTTTTATGACCTGTTCAGGGAATTTAAGAATGATTTTAATGACAGTAAAAGTTATTCAGTAATTAGTTTGATTTCACAGAAAAATAAATACAGTGAAAATGTTCAACATCTTTAGCAATTAGAGTAATGCAAATAAAAAGTACCCTAAAATTTTATCTCATTTCATTCAGAATGGCAATCATGAAGAACACAGGCAACAATAAATGTTGACAAGGATGTGGGGGAAAATGTACACGCCTGCATTGGTGGTGGAACTGCAAATTGGTGCAATAACTTTGGATAGCGATATGGAGATGCTTCAGAATACTCTGAATGAAATCATCATTTCACCCAGGCATTCCACTTTTTCATTTTAAGCAAAACAATGTAAAATCAGCATGCTATGGTGATGCAGCCATGTCAATATTTATATAGCTCAATTTATTGTTGCTAAACTATGGAACCAACCTTGGTGTCCTTAAATAGATGAATGGATAAAGAAAATGTGGAGTATACATTAAATGGAATATTACTTAGCTTAAAAGAAGAATGAAATCATGATATTTGCTGATATATGGGTGGACTTGGAGAATATCATCTTCAGTGAAGCAAGCAAACCCCCCAAAATCAAAGGCCAAATTTTTCTCTAATATGTAATGCTAAATCCCAATAACATGGGGAGGAACTAGAGAAGAATATGGTTACTTTAGATGACGTAGAGGGGACTGAATGGATGAGAGAGAATATGGAGATAGGAAGAATAAAAAAAATTAGTTTGAAAATGGTTTAAAGTGAGAATAACACAAGTTTTATAAGTACACTTTCTTACTTATCTATTGGAAATGCTTGTCATTTCAAATTTATTCCTATAATTTATTTAACATCTTATAATTTAGTCAACTTATTTAACCAACATGTTTAGGCAAAGCCTGCATAGGCTTCATTAGTCAAAAGGACTTGTAATTTTTATGGAATTAAAAAAAAAAAAACACAAAACAATGTTGGGTATGTAATACATGATTCTTATCTGAGAGAAAATTTATTTTGTAGAATGAGCTAATTGCTCCATGTGGGGAATGAAACACCCAAAAAGAACCATTAGATTGAGAAACTCTGTTGCAATTGTGCACAAGTAAGTATGAATTTAAGAGAAAGTTTGCTATTTAACTATCTCCGTTTCTTATTGAATCTTCAAATTTCAGCTACAAAAGCAACACAACTCTTCTTTATTGCCAGTGTTATTGTTGTTTTTTTATTTTTATTTGACTTCAGTGTTTTTACTTTGGTAAACTCAAATCTTCTTACAGGATATTTATTTCTTCTTTAAAATTTTCATGAGTGGACTGACATTTTAGTAAAGCATGTATATAGTGTATTTTGAAAATTTTTGGAGAGTGTCTTAATTTTAAGTATTATTTAAAATTTACCCAAAAAATATGATATGTAGGCACAGGATGAAGTGTCAATGTATTTATATATTATGTAATCAAATCAGTAATTTTCATGTGCTTCAACTTAATATTCTCATTTGTATGGTAAACAAGTTAAGAATACTTTTCTCTTATTATCTTGGAATACATAGAACATCATAAATAGCTATAGTCTTTCTCATATGTAACATATTCACAAAACTTGCTTTTTCTATTTTTATTATTACCTCTGAAAATCTCTTCTCCACTCCCCACACTTAGGTACATTATTTTCTTAAATGATCAACATTTTGTTTTATTTACCCATAAGAAACTTCATTGTTACTCCTGGTGTAGCATATTTCACTTTGTATAATTTTCTGTAGGTTAATCTGTTTGTGCAACGACATGATGTTTTATTGTAAAATGTGCATGTTTCCATTGGCTTATTTACTATTTGTTTTCTTTGGAGAAATGTTTACATTTAAATATTGCTTTATACAATTGAGCTTTTGTTTTCTTTTGTATTGTTTTTCTTTTCATTATGGAGTTTTAAAAGTTTATTTTTACAAATATATATCTGAAACTAGGCTTTTTTTAGGTATATAATCTAAACTCATTTTCTACCTTTCACATGTTAATATTTAATAAATTCAACTTCTCTTCCCTTGCATGTGTTAGAAGTGTCATTTATATGGCTGTTCTTTCCAACATCATGAGATTTTCATCTAGATTTTCTGCAAAATAAATTATAAATTCAGCTTTAAATTTTCAAATTTTATCATTTTTAGGTAATGTTAATTTTGTCTATAGTGTGAGGTAGAAGTTCAAATACATGTGACTATCTCGGTGTTAAAAACATTAAAAATACATTTATTTTTCCTCTCATGGTCCTTAAATAATTAACATGAATATAAGTCCCCCCCATTCTAAATTTTACTCTATTTATTTATTTAGTTAGTAAGTTAGTGAATGCTGGGTATAGTGGTGGTTACTCTACCATTGAGCTATATCTATAATCCACTTTACTAAAATGAGAAAATCTCATTATGTTTTCTAGATTTATATATATATTTTTAAATTTTCTAGCCTTATCCACTCAAGATACTTTTTACACTCAAGTGCTATCATAACTAGCATCTCACCAGTCTGTTTTTCTTCAAACAAGATGTGGCTACATTTCCCAGGATGGCCTCATAGCCATATTGGTCATCAAGACTGACCTGACCCATACTGGCTGTTGGCACCACTGGTAGAGAAAATCTAATCAAGCCAAGAGGCTTATCATATGTCACCAAAAGTGATCTCTGAGAAATCTCAGCTGTCACAATAGAGAAGAAAAGAGCAGTTGGTCTTAAACACCTGACAGAAGAATGTAGACAAAGCATTTTTGCATAATGATATTTAAATGGAAACCATTTTTTTACAGAATGTAACTTAAGATGTACAGTTGTGAAAGCTTTAACAAAAGTAAATAAAGCTTGAGGCTGTAAAGGAAGTGTTCTTGTGTGGCAGAATTATTTTCTTCTTTTATCAGAGGTGTTTCAGTCTTTATAAACTTCATAATTCTATATCTTGTATTTATTGTGAAATACCACTTTGACAATTGGAGTTGACCACTGAAAATAAAAGTCAAAATGATGATAATTACTGAAAACTTATGATGAGTTTTATGTAAATACTCGTGTGCCAGGGCTCCTGTGGTGTGGTGTGGGTCTGTATGGCAAGCCCAGAGTGAGTATAATTTTGCATGGCTGCCAGGTAAAATGAAAGCATTGAATGAGACAGAATTGCCACCAAACACTGCTTCTTTGTTTAGTCTTTTGCATAAATCCTTTGTACACTAGCACATTTTTGTAAAAGACAAATTCCTGGAACTGATGTTCTAGTTGAAGTGTCTACATTTTTGATCCTGATCAACAATGTCAAATGGCATTCCAATGGGAGAGTCCATTTCACTTTGTCTTAACCAATTATGAATGTCATTTTTCTCTTTGTTAATTTGGTAGATGAAAATGACATTAACAACTAAATTATACATATTGGTAGAGGCAAACAACACTCCTCAGTGGGAGAAAGAATTCTAGTGTGTAGAGAGAAAATACTTAGCATAAGTCCCTGAAGACAGCTCTTCTCTGCTGACTCACAGACTGGATTCTTAACTGTGGTAAGCCATTCTTATAGACCGTGGCCGCCATTAGAAGATGGTGCCGGCTTCCACTGTGGCCTGTGATAAACAACTCCTTTTATGGAGAGTTGGCGCGTAATCCCTTACCACCCTATGAGAGAGATCCACGTAGCGGCTTAGGATTGGGATGCGGGGGGCTTTATTAAGCTGTGCTTGGGTGTGTCGGGGCGGGCGCTAGAAGATGATACATGACTCAAGGCCTGAATAAACTGTTGAAAGAAGAATCCTGTGTCGTGTTTCCCTGGCTGGCGAGGGGTCGCGACACTTAACCTTGAGCAGATAAATTCCCAACTTTATGCCCATTTTCCCTGTGTGGTATCCTCATCTTCCTGTCCTTGGCATGATGGCACATTTGTGTAGACTTATACACACCACTGCTGTTCCCCTGAGGACAAAACTCCTGGTTGCTTATACCACAGTTATTTCTATCCTCTTAGTTAAACTGGTGGCAAGATGTAATTTTATAGTCTAGCTGTACAATAGAGTGCTTTTTCACCTTAATAGGAATCACGTTCTGATACATGATAAAACAGGTTTGATTTTAAAAAAATACTAAGTAGATGATATCAGTCATGAAAGAACAAATAGTATCTCTTCCAATTAAATAAAATCCTTGAATAAGAAAATCTACATATAGAGAAAATAGAATGGTCATTACAAGAAACTAGGTATAGAGAACATTTAAAGATAGTAGTTATAGGTTACAGTGTTTAGTTTGAGGTGATGAAATTTTTCCAGAAATGGATAACTGTGATGATGGTTCCACAATGATGTGAACATGTGTAATGTCCTTAATTATACTTAAAAATAGTATAAAGGGAAAAATGGTTAATAAGGCAATGCTGGGCATGGAGATATATGCCTGTAGTCTGAGAAATCTGTGTATCTAAGAAAGGAGAATGAATAACAAGTTTAAGGCCAGCCTGATTAACTTTGTGAGACCCTGTCTCAAAACAAAAATATTAATTTAAAATGGGGAATGTAACTCAGTCATTCTGACACATAATTCAATTCCTAGTTATGGCCAAATTATGATTAAAAATATATTTTATATATATATATATATATATATATATATATATATATATATATCCCCATAAAAATAATAAAATATTGCTAAATTTTCCAATATGAATGAAACTTGAAAACACACTAGGTGAAAAGGTCCATAGTCACATATGATTCCAGAAGAGGCTAGACTACAGAAAGAAAGTGTAGATTCATAGTTTTCAGGGAATAGATCATATGAGGAATTGAAAAGTGACCACTAAATCTATGAGTTTTTAAGAAGAGTAATAAAAATATTCTAAAATTTGATAGTAATAATTTTTGTAACATTTTATGATCATGCAAGTATAAAATAAAATGCATTCTTTATTTTTAAGTTGATTTAATTTAAAAATACTTTTCTGTTACTGGGAAATAAATCTAGGGTTTTGCTTGTAGTCCTCCTTTCTCAGGAACATTGCAGTTTATTGTGCCATTCCCCAATGAAAGTATATTGTGGCTGGGATTATAGGAATGAAGTTTGTTGCCTGGCTCTGAATCGTATGTTTTAATATGGTGAATATTATGGTGTATAAATTATATGTTAATTTAAAAGAAGAAAGGAATTATTGAAGTGGAAGAGAATCTTGTAATATTTCAGGCAATTCCCACATTTCAGTTCATTCTGCCATTCCACAGTAAAAGAATATTGATTAATGTTACAAGATTGTTCCTAATTTGGAGGAGAAATGTTGGCTGACTCAAGGCAGGACAGGTTTTAGCAGTGCAAGTGACTTCCTGACACCTTGTCTTCATCAGCCTCTCCCTTTCATCAGGTTTCAGGTGTCTGCTATTGGAACTTGAGTAGGATAGCAACTAGTAGCATGTGAAGGACAGGTACGCCCCACTCTGAGTTACCCTAATATGTACAGCAGTTTTTAGACTACAACTTAACTTGAGTTACTGCATTTTGTAAAGCAATAATTTTCCACAAGCCACTACATTTTGACTACAAGTGACAAGGTAGAATGACTCTACACTTTCTTTATACAAGTAAACAACCACCACCTGCCTAGTACAACCATAAAGCACAACCTGTAAGTAACTAACTTACATCTCACCTTATCAAAATAAATCCAGGAACACATTGGCATGTAAACATTCCAAACCATATTAGAAACTTCAGACATGGGAGCTTATCAACCTCAGTAGATGCCACAGTTCACTCAAGATCCATTTAAAAAAAAAAGGAGCCCACTGAGACTAACCACTCATCATCACTCTGACCCTGTCACTTGGTTATCTTGAACTTGCCCAGGAAAATCATCACAGTAACAAACCACTAAATTTCTGTCCTCTTTGGACTGCATGACAGCATGGTTTCTTCTACACGTGGTGAGTGCACATGGCCCAGTCCAGGCTGACATTTTAAGCTGATGCTCTGAAACTGAATCTGCTGGACCCTCTATTTTGACTACTCTGCAGAACGGGTTGTCTAAAATACAATCTGACCATCTACAGTGACTCTGACTCTGCTCTCAGATGTTTCTACATATTAATCTTGGCTCAGGATCCTGTAGCCCTGCAGCTTTCTTTAACCTACTTACATATCATTGTGTGAAATATGATATGTGACATGATTGTTATAGACATTGAAAATTAAAATTGGAATAGAGAACTTGTATTTACCCAGATTATAACTACCAGGAAACCCATAACCCTCACATATTTAGGGAACTGGCACTAGTGAAAGTGATGTGGCCTTTTAATGTATTGGTATTCAATAAACCCTAGCAGTGTGGAAAGGCAGTGTTGTATCTATATTAGTGCCAATGTTTGCACAATCCACATAGCATACTCTGAAGAGAAATAGTAGCAAGACAGGAGCTCAACAAGTTATAGCTGGGTGAGAGCCAGCCTTCCTAGCTCCATGCACAAAGCCTAGGAGCCATACTTTTCTTCTGTCCCCAAAGCTCACATCAGAAATAACTGAAAGGCCCTGATTTGCATCCAGCAGGAATTTTGAAACAAGGTCTTTAGGCCTGTGTTGCTCAGCCCCAGATACCTAGCCTAGGGCTCTGGAGGCTCTCATCCCTTCATCAAACTGCACTGCCATGCTCAGGCCATGCTGAGGGAGACAGGTGTTGTCCAGGCTGGGTACATTTGCCTACTAAGGGGTGCTAAATGTTGTGTGTTTGGTCACAGGTATTATGGGACTTCCAAACCATCCAGAGGCGTGGCAGTGGTGAAGGCCTTTACATTCCTGCTTTCTTCCTTCTTCCAAACACTGGCAGCAAGTAGTTTTAGAATTGTCTGATACAATCTTAGCATTTTACATTCTGGCCTTTTCCTTGGGGGATTAGGGCCCTCATTTTTGATAACTGTCTGGAAAGAAAAACTGTCATTTGGAATCTGGACACATTAAAAATGTGAAATTTGTTCTTTTTGGTCCTAGATTTCCAACTGCATGAGTAACTGAGAAAAACTCAACCTGAAAGCTGGGGAATTTTAGTTTAGGGTAAATGAGTGCACCTACAAGGCAGAAGAAAGTCACATACAGGGCTAGGAAATCAAGGACCAGCAATAAATTTTTAAAATTCTCATTGAAGGAGAAATGTGAAAACACATAGATCACACCTTATGTTCATTATGATAAAACATAATGGTAAGTGGTGGAGATGAAAACAGCCCAAATTCCAGAGCCCACATGTATCCCAAACTTCATGGACTGGTACTATCTCAGGTTTCTCTGATTTGGACATATGAAAATGATAAAATTATTCATACTCATAAGTATTTCACATTGTTTTATTTTCATTTTTTTGTGACAGACATGGAGTATTTTAAATTTATGTAAAATTACTATAAATTTTCATGAAAATTAACATTAGAGGGCCATGTTAAAACAGAAATAATGTTGTATCTATTTTGTTCTTTGATATGATAGAATTTTAATCAATGACCATACTGACATTTTATGTGTTTTGAGTTATCTATAATAAAATATTATTCTAGATATCTGTCAGTTATTCATTTCTCTCTTCCTTATACTTATAATTACAGACAAAAAATGCTAATTCATATTCAGAGGGAATTGGATATATACTTGGATTTTGCATATTATTTTATTTTACCTATATTTTAACTCGGATCTTCATAAAGAAAATAAGATGACTATATCAAGATATGTAATTATATTTGGGGCATTTCTTAGATTAATAATTAAGAATAAATTCTAATAAAATGGAAGAAAATCTTCCTGCTTAATATATCACACATAACTCATGTTTTCTCCAAAATAATTAAAATATCCCCATGAAGTTCTTATTTGCTAGATAAATAAAACATGAATTTTCCCTGGATTTTAATAAATTGTATAGTACTTTTAATTGTGCAGGTTTGGTACCCCACACTAGTAGTATGTAAAATTACAGAAAAAAGCAATGTTGGTGAATTAATTAGCATTTTGAAACCCAGACAGAAAATTAGAAGATGGAAAGGAGGATTTTACTTCCTCACTCCTACAGAGAGTGTAGTTGAACCCAAGATTTCACAAATATAAACCTATAGTTATTGGATGACTTTTAAACAGATGTAGAACTTTATTGAATTAGTGCTATTCATTCTTATGTGTAAAAGATCATTAATAGTTTTGAGAAAATGATAGTAACTTTTTAAAATTAGTATCAAAACTTATCTATTTGTGTGACTTTACCTTGATGTCTAATAAACAGAAAACCTATGTTAGAGTATTTTCTTCACTAATTATCTGGGTGGGTTGCTTTGGACTCTCTTTTGCTGAAAAAATGCTATTAATATAATTATTATTATTATTTCTATTTTCAGTATTTTATAAGAGGTACTTCATGGTTTAACATGTTGCCTATTTTCAAAAATGTTCAATATGATGCTCAGAAAAATTGTATGCAGTCATTCGTGGATGAAATATTTTATATGTGTCTGTTAAATGTAGACTATTGATTGTATATTTTAATTCTGTTGATTTGTTATTTAGTTTTTGCTTGAAAGATCTATCTAGTGATGAGAGTGCCATGTTAAAGTCACCCAGTGTTATTGTGTTATATATTTATTCAGTGTATTAGGCACTTTTATCATAATGTGTCTTAAAGTGTGCTTGTTATGATTTTCTATATTTGGAAAACTGTATGCCTCCTTAATTTATTTTTTATTTCATTCTTAAGTTTTGAAATATTTTCTTCTAATAACTTATCCCAAAAGTTGTACATTCTTTCAGTTTCATTTCACAGCTTTCATTTATCTCAATAAATATTAAATTTTACTTTTTCATATTATTGTTTTTTCTTTTATTTTTCTTAAACTAGGGATTAAACCCAGGGATACTTAATCACTGTGCCACATCCCCAGCCCTTTTTATGTTTTATTTTGACAGATAGTCTTGGTAAGTTGCTGAATCTTATCTCAATTTGCTTTCCTCCTTCCTTAGCTTCCCGAGTTTCTAAGATTATTGAAATATACCACCATGGCTGGCCAGATCCTATTTTTAAAACACTTAGGTGAAGGTTCAAATCACTAGCATGCTTAAGATATGCTAAATTTATTAAGTAAGATACACTATATATCATCATTTATAATTTTAATTTAATTGTTTTGGGAATATACAACAACCAGCAGGAATAAATAAAGATAAGAATTTTAACATTTATAAAAAAAATGTTTTTATTGCATATGGTAAAAATCTTATACTAATAAATCATACATTGTATATATATATATATATATATATATATAATATGGGATGTCTATAACAAATTATATGCAATAGGTCATATGTGTGTGCGTGTGTCTGTAAGAAAGAAAAAAGCAGAAATGTAAAAGGCCTTCACCACTGTCACCCTTCTTGATGATTTGGAAGCCTCATAATCCCTGTGACCAAAGACACCATGCTTAGCACCCCTTAATACTGAGTTGCATACATTTTCAACATATGAACCAAAGTTTTACTAGGATGATATATATTAAAAGAAAAATAAATTTTACTAGTGTGTAGAATGGCTTTTAGGAATCACTACACAATAAGTTATCCTCAACTACATGGTGTAGGTGATTCTTTTTCTACTGATCATGGAAAGCTTCTTGCTAGAGTAGTACCTGGGGTTGATCCTAGTAAGTTCACAATAATAAGAAATCTTCTCAATAGTTTATGGAATATTATCCCCAAAAGACCAGGTTCAAAGTACAAACAAATGTTAATAAATATTAAAATACAGATATTGCTTTCTAACATAAAGTAATTTTGTGGAAAATAAAAATGGAAGTGATATCCAAAAATTCATGAATATGAGTTTAAGGCCAAATTCCAAAATTTAGCAAGGCCCTATGGAACTTAGCAAGATTTGTCTAAAAATAAAATATAAAGAGGGCTGTCAGCCATGTGTGGTAGCCCATGCCTGTAGCTCCAGAGGCTGAGATACAAGGATCAAGAGTTGAAAGCTAGCTGCAGCAAAAGTGAGGGGCTAAGCAATCAAATGAGATCATGTCTCTAAATAAAATACAAAATAGGGCTTTAAATGTGTCTCAGTGGGCAATACCTCTGAAGCCTATTCCATGAATTCAAAAAAGGTTTGCGGTTGTGGTTCAGTGGTTAAGCACCTCTAGTACCAAAAAAAGTGCCTATACTACCCAAAGTGATCTAAGAAGTTCATGTAGTACATATAAAACACTCAATATTACTTTTGTAGAAACAAAGTAACTTGTTTTTAAAGATTCTATGAGGTATCCAGGTTACATAAATAACTAGACATTCAAATTTTAAAAATGCTTCCTGATATAAAAATAATAAAAGCTGCATGTTGAATGGTTTTATGTTAACATGAAGTTAAATGAGGAAGCAATATATAACAAAATTGAGAATACATAAATTAACCTTCAATTTGATGATCAACTCAAAATATAGTTAATGATATATGCTCATTAAAACATCATTCAATAGAGAAAAATGTGGAAACCTATAAAATGTCCTTCCACATGAGTGGATGTAGGCAATCTGGGATGAACTATGGAATGTTTTCAAACTTTATGAAGATAATAAATTAATAATATGTACAATGATCAACTTTTAGTATAGTATGCTAAGTGAAATAAGTCATTCACAAAAACAAATATCATGAGATTCTACTTATGAGATATGTAATTTAACTAAACATACAGGCCAAAAGGAATGGTGTCTGTGGTGGAAAGGTGAGAGATAAATGAGCACTTGTTTTGGAGAGAATTGAATTTTACTTTTATGTGATACAAACTTTCTAGAAATATGTTACAAAACCATTTGAATCACCACTTTTGAATAGAACATTTAAAAGACAGTAAATTTAATTATAAGTAAGTTAATGGTTTTGATCACAACTAAAATTTCAAAAACCTTTTATAGATAAACAGAATTTTGAAAATCTTTGTTACCTTTAAAATGCTAAAGTCTTATTCCTAAACAAGAGAACAAATTTATTTGTATAAAGATGTGGAATATGTTAGTACTTCTAGCTACTTGGAAGCCTGAGACAGAGAAATGCAAATCTAGCTTCAGCAACTTAGTAAGAATCTGTTTCAAAATAAAAGTAAAAAGGGGCTGGAGATGTAGCTCAGTATTATAGCACCCTTGACTTCAATCTCTAGAATACATACATTTATGCCTATATGTATTTATATCACAAAATTTAGATAAATTATGTAAATAATCACATAAACAGAATAAACAAAACAAGGGTAATATTTATACAAGTAAGTAATATAAAAGTTTATTGAAAATAGGCACATTGTTCACATGCATTTAAATTTCACCTAATATTGTCCTAAAGTGAAAAGTCATGAAAATTTCTATTCCATTATATCACATAGGCATAAAAATAAAAACTGTATTAACTTATGTGTGGAAACCTACTTAACAACACTGAAGTTACTCTAAATAGTGGAACTCAAAAAGAGACACAAGAATTAGAGAAAATGTAACCCACAAAATTCTGAATAAATATTTTACTTTAGAAATCCTTATTTTATAATTTTTTTTTTAGTTATGGATAGATAGAATGACTTTTTAAATTTGATTTAATTAATTAATTTACTTACTTATTTTTTGTGGTACTAAGGATCAAACACAGTGCCTCATATATGCTAGGCAAGCACTATGCCACTGAACAACAGCTCCAGCCTTAGAAATCTTTATTTAAACCACAATTTTCAGCTACACTTAAATAACTACTATGAGCAGCCATTGAGAATTACTGCTATTCATGACACAGCAGAGAAAGTCCACAGAAAATACAGTGTAAGCATTCATAAAATGCTCTGATGTGAAAATTTTGAATGAATAAATAATTAAACTATATTAAAGTTTTCTTTAAGATATTATATGATATTAGTATATTACAATGGTTTAACCTAGAAATATTTAGAAATTGCACAGATATTCTAGGAAGCCACGATATTATTTGCAAAAATAAGAGACCCAGAATAGTCAAAGAAATCCTTAGCAAGAAGGATGAAATAGAAGGAATCACAATACAAGACTTTAAATTACACTACAGAGCAATAGTAATAAAAATGTCAAGGTATTGGCACAAAACTAGAAATACAGACATTGGTACAAAAGACAGAGACAATCCCAAATGAATATGGTTATCTTATATATACAAAGCTGCCAGAACCATGCATTAGTGAAAAGACCCCCTATTCAATAAGTGGTGCTGGAAAAACTGGAAATCTGTATGTAAGTAAATGAAATTAAACCACTATTTTTCACCCTGCACAAAAGTCAACTCAAAGTGAACCAAAAGCTTAGGGAGTAGAACAAAAACATGCACATAACAGAAGAAAAAGTAGGCCCAAACACTTATCATTTTAACTTAAGACTTCACTTTTTTTAAAAAAAGGCTTCTATAGCACAAGACGTAATAATAATAACCAATGAATGGGATGGATTCAAATGAAAAATGTTCTTATCAGCAAAGGATACAATAATGTGAAGAGAGAGCCTACAGAAAAGAATAAAATCATTACCACACACACCTCAGATAGTCTTAATCTTCCGGATACATAAAGAACACAAAAATCTTAACACCAAAACCACAAATACCCCAATCAATAAATGGGCAGAGGAACTAAGCAGAAACTTCACAGAAGAAGAAATACAATTGATTAAGAAACACGAAAAGTGTTCAACATCTCTAGTGATTAATCAAATCAAATCTAAGATTTCATCTCACTCAAGGCAGAATGGCAACTATCAAGAATACAAGCAATATTAAGTGTTAATGAGGATGTGTGAAAAAAATGTACAATCATACATTGCTGGTACTGCAAATTTTTGCAACCACTATGAAAAGCAGTAGGAAAATTCCTCAGAAAAATTGAAATGAAACCACCATTTGAACCAGCTATCCACCCCTCAGTTTATTCTCAAAGGACTTAAAATCAGAATACTACAGTGATACAGCAACCTCCATGTTTATAGCAGTTCAATTCACAAGAGCTTAACTACAGAAACAACCAAGATGCCCTTCAACAGATAAATGGATAAACAAAATATGCTACATATACACAGTGCAATATTACTCAGCCTTAAAAAATAATATTATGGCATTTGCAGGTAAATGGATGTAAATTAGAAAATATATTGCTAAAAAGAAATAAGCAAATCCCCCAAAAAAACAAAAGCCAAATATTTTCTCTGATTAGCAGATGTTATTCCATAGTTGGAGGGGTAGTGAAAAATAAAGGAACTTTGGATTATGTAGAGAAGAGTGAGGAGAGGAGTTGGGGTGTGGGTATGGAAAGGATCATACAATGATACAGACATCATTATCTTATATTCATATATGATTACACAAGTTCTGTGACTGAGCACTATGTATACCCAGAGGAATGAGAAATTATGTTCCATTTGTATGCAATGTGTTAAAATGCATCTATTGTAATGCTAATAACAAATAAAAATAACAATTTTAAAAATGAAATTAGGAATTTCACCAGGGGCACCCTACCCCTGAGCTGCATCCCCTGTGCTTTTGATTATTACTACTTTTTTGAGACAAGAACTTACCAATTTGATTAGGACCTCTCTAAATTACTGAGACTGGCCTCAAACTTGACATCTGTCTGAATCATTCTTACAAATTAGTAGGAGGCCGCCGCCACATCCCTGGGCCCGGCGGGGCGCCGGCGGCGGCGCGGAGGCCTGGGGCGGGGCGGGCCTCCGCGTTCCCGGGGCACCTGGACCCCGCGCGCTGGCCCGCAGGCCCGGCGAGGCCGGAGAGGAGCCTCCGGGGCCGAGGAGGAGCCTGAGGACTCCATCGAGCGCCGGCTCCACGGAGGCAGAGTGTGACTTCTGGGACGGGCTGAGGACCCCATGTGTCACTCCAGGGCCGTGATAACATGAAAAGCACCCACCCCCAAGGTTCTTCACACACCGTTGCAGGCAGAGTCCTTGAGTGTCTGGCGGCTGACAACATGCACCAGCAGTGGCTCCTGCTGGCCGCGTGCTTCTGGGTGATTTTCATGTTCATGGTGGCCAGCAAGTTCATCACGCTGACCTTCAAAGACCCAGACGGGTACAGCGCCAAACAGGAGTTTCTGTTCCTGACAACTGTGCCAGAAGCCGGGAAGACGCGAGAAGAAAAGCACTTTGCCGAGGATCCGAAGCCCGCTGGGAGGATGCCTCTGGCTGCCCCTCTGATCTATATGGAGCGCCTGGAGCTCATCAGGAACGTCTGCCGGGACGAGGCCCTGAGGAACCTCTCGCACACTGCGGTCTCCAAGTTTGTCCTGGACCGCATATTTGTCTGCGACAAGCACAAGATTCTTTTCTGCCAGACCCCCAAGGTGGGCAACACCCAGTGGAAGAAAGTGCTGATCGTGCTCAATGGAGCGTTTCCTTCCATCGAAGAGATTCCCGAAAACGTTGTTCATGACCATGGAAGAAGGGCCTCCCTCGTCTCTCCTCCTTCAGCAAAGTGGGAATTGAGAAGCGATTGAAAACGTACTTCAAGTTTTTTATTGTAAGAGATCCCTTCGAGAGACTCATTTCTGCATTTAAGGACAAGTTTGTTCATAATCCCCGTTTTGAGCCTTGGTACAGGCACGAGATTGCCCCTGGCATCATCAGGAAATACAGAAAGAACCGGGGGATCCAGTTTGAAGATTTCGTGCGCTATCTGGGTGATCCAAACCACAGATGGCTGGACCTTCAGTTTGGGGACCATATCATTCACTGGGTGACGTATGTCGAACTCTGTGCACCTTGTGAGATAAAGTACAGTGTGATTGGACACCACGAGACCCTGGAGGAGGATGCCCCGTACATCCTGAGAGAGGCCGGCATAGACCACCTGGTGTCCTACCCCACCATCCCACCGGACGTCACCGTGTATAACAGAACCAAGGTGGAGCGCTACTTTCTGGGCATCAGCAAACGAGACATCCGGCGCCTGTATGCACGTTTTGAAGGGGACTTTAAGCTCTTTGGGTACCAGAAACCAGATTTTTTGCTAAACTAATGTTTAGGACCCATGAATCCAGATATCTCTGTTAGACTGGGGGCTAGCCAGGTAGATGTCTGAGCACAGAAATGACACTTTCTCCATGACACCTCTCCTTAAGACTCCTGAGGCCTCCCCTGATCCCGAGGGCCTCTCCCCCACCTGTTATCAGGAAGCCGCTGGCCTCACCTTGGAGAGGAGTGGAGACATCTGCAGGAGGAGATGTGACAGCATTAGGAGCCATCGCCCTCAGCTGTTGAGTTGGCAGGCACAGCTGAGGCCCTCCTGGCCGCCAGGGTGGTCTTGCCTGTCATCAGTGGATTGCAAAAATGGTACCTGGCACTTTTAGGAGGGGTGGAGAAGCTGAGGTGCTGCAGAAGCTGCCCAGGCAGGGCAGGATCAAATCTGAGTCATAAGATGACACCTCTGGCTTTCACCTTGGTGTTGCTATAACAGATGGTCCTTTCTGGGACAACTGAGTCCCTGTGACATTCAGTGATGACCCCAGAGCAGGGCCAACCGTCTGTCTTTCAGAACCCATGCCTGTGCAAGGCAGGTCTGTGTGTCTGGACCACTGCCTGCCAATCGCCTATCCCATCTAGCACCAGAGGTAAAATTTTGGAAAGTGATTGGAGGGGAGGTTCTTACCACCCCGCAAAGGGGACACCTTGGAGGGGCTTAAAAGGAATGTGGCACAGGAAAGGAGGAGCAGGCCAGGCTGGGGACTGATTTGGGGACCTCCATTCCGCCTGACTGACACATGTCCCATCTGGGTGGGCGACAGGAGATCCTCCACCCAGCTCTCCCAGGGCCTCACCTTCCCCAGAGCCAGGAACAGACTAAACAGTTTTAGTCTGGAGGAAGCCAAACAGAATTCAGTGCAGCTTCCACATTCAGTGCCCTTTCATCTCAGCAAAACGGCCACCACCAGACCCATGTCTGCTGATGCCACCATCCTGGACTAACTGGCCAGAAGTGAGGTCATCAAGTTCACCAGCAATAAAATCTGACGCCAAGGCAGCGTCCAGGCACAGAGAGAGCCCCCACGAGGAGCACGCCACAGCCACCACGAGGGCCATGTAGAACCCGGGAGCCCAGCCGGGAGGGGTGATCCAGGCTTTTCTCAAAGGCAGCCTCAGCCCCCCTTTTCTCAAAACTGCTTCCTGGATTTATAAATGTGAAAGTAAAATGATATTTAAAATAAAAAAAAATTAGTAGGATTACAAGTGTGCCTGACCCCCCGGCTCTCCAACCACTTTTAATACCAAATGTGTAAAACTGCATAACAACCAATATTCCAACAACTAGTAGTCTAATAATTCAACACTGATACCACTTAGTAGAGATGCCACAAGTTTTGGGTTCACTCCTGTCGAATTTCACTAATCTGAGTTATTAGTTGCAAGCCCCAGAATAAGATCTATATTTGTGATGAGTTTTTCATAAATTGGGGTCTCTACAACGACACACAAGTTACATGTTCTAATAAAACTAACTACTTACAGAACAAATAAACACAATTTACTTATACATACCAGCTTCTATAAAATATGAAACTCAGGAAGCTGACAATGGAAAATACATAGAGAACATGAAAAATGTTAGAGGGAAATAGAGCACATAGAAAATTTTAGGAAATAGATGGTTGAAGAAATACCCTCTAGTTTTGGTGATTTGCTTCAGTAGCAAAATCTCCCTTACCATCATCATTAAGAAAATTCTCCCTATTTAAACTGTGGTGATTCAGACACTCACACTGCAAAATTTCCATTTTTTTTTGCCATCAAAACCAATTAATTTAACAGTTTCATATTTAGTGATCAGAACAAAATATTGTTTATCCAACCTTACCTTAAATTTTCCCCCTATGTTCTACCCTTTGTACATTAAACCATGTCATGTCAGCCTATAGCAACATACACAACTTTTTTTTTTTTAATCTCCTAAGTGTAGGTTGGCTTTTGTGTAAAAACTTTTTCATTTTGAATTTTGATTTATTCTTGTGATAATGGGGCATTCTGCCACTGAAATATATTCTTAGTCTTTTTAATTAATTAACTAATTAATTAATTTTTTGAGACAAGGTCTTACTAAGTTTCTCCACTAAGTTTGAACTTGTGAACTTTTTGCCCTAACCTCCCAGTAGTTGTAATTATTGGAATGACAAAATATGCCAGTTGGGTATGAATATTTTACCCTTCTTTGATACATTCCCCTTTCAGCTTCTTTTTTTACACTTCCCTCTAAAAACAAGCAATTTACAGGCTAAATTTTGGGATGCATCAGGATTTTGTATTTGATGCTTTCCCATTATTGCAATATCCATTTAGAATTTTTAAAATTCATTCATTATGAATATCTGAGTTTGTCTAATCTGATATTTTATAAATAGCTCCACAACAATAAAAATATAGCCACATATATTATTAAGAACTTAACTGACCTTATTTTGTGTATGATTTTATTCTGAAATTACCTCTATCTTTACTCTTAGGAAAAATTTTTATATCTTTCTAATACTAGTCATAAATTACATTCCATAGCTAATGAAAAAGTAAAACTAAAATGAGACAGTCTCTATCCAGCATTTTATTGGCTTAAATATTTGATGACCACCCTGACCATGAGGCAATAAACTATGCCTTCCTATCTGCATGTAGTGAGTTTTCTCTTGAATACTCCTGCACAAGTAGACTAGAATTGTTTTCCTGATTTTTTGTCGTAGTTTATTGTCCTTCTGCATTATTAGAACTTTTAATCTTTTCTCCCTATATGGGTAAAAGGAAAAATAATAGAGATCATTTTCCCCTTTCTCTTTAATGCCAGAAGCTAGGTGACTAAACTGCAATGTGTTTCTGGGGAGCTGAATCTAAAATTAGAAGAAAATTATATTAATGTTTCAATACATGATATTTATATAAAACCTATACAGGATATTCCTGTAATCTCTAGAGTAACCAGCTAGTCTGACCAGGTGCTCCATTTCCCAATAAGCTGCTTTGTAGAAAGTAATGATTATATAGATGTTGATATTCTCTAGGTAATTCATCAAACATGGCAGCTGGGGGCACCTTGGTTTACCTTCATGCAGTGCTGACACTCAGGACCAGTAAAAGACATGGCATTCATTGAAGACACATCACACTCTAAAGTTTTTTAAGGGGGCCCTAAACCTTCTATCCATGCTTACAGAAGACAAATAGATAAGATGTTATATAATTTTTTATTTTGGTACCAAGGATCAAGCCCAGGAGTGCTTAAGCACTGAGAGACATTCTCCCATTTATTTTTATTCTCAAACTTGTGATCCTCCTGCCTCAGCCTCCTGAGTTGCTGGAATTGTAGACATGCTTTCCCACATGGCATTAGATGCCAAACTTTTTTTTTACAGTTTCAAGTGATAATCCTATTTTTCTCTCTTGTGAATGTACACAAACATATTTTATTTAAAAAAATTTATCCAGAACTCAGAGAAAAAGATGAATTAAAATGTTATGTTATTTGAAATGTACAGTAAAAAAGCATACTTCATAATATACTGAGTTAACTGAGAAAAGATGGCATTTAGGGAACTCATGCTTACTATACTATTGGAAAATACCCAAAAAAGTGGACAACATCTGAGATGTAAAAAGAAATTGAATACCTAATGGGCCACAACTACTCCCAAATATGAATTATTATGTCAGTCAGAATTCTCATGTCATAAAGGTGTGTGGCAAGGAGGTAAAGAGAGTTTAAGCCAAGGCTGAGGCCAACAATCTGGCACAGGACATAAAAGTAGTATCCTGTCAAGCCTCATTATGTGGGCCAGAGGTGATGGAATATTGAGCACTATCAAATTTTGACTAGGGTTAACAGATTCCAAATCTGACCTCAGGAAAGTTCAGTTTCCCACAATTAGTTCTATTTTCAACCAGCCCCTGTCTTCTGTTTCATAATGCCCAGCCCTGCAGACTTATCATTTCTACAAATACTCTAGCCCCTGAAGTTCAGAGTGAAAGAACCTGTGACAGAAACTCCCAGGTATCATAATACCTGATGGATCTAGAGATTTACCTCCGCCAGAGATAAAAGTCTCCCAGAATTTTGAAACTTGTCCTCTATTCTTTGGTTGTTTATGATTGAATAATTACCATCACAATCACCTCTGATTGGATAATTTTTAACTGAATGGACAAAATACCTGCCTCAGACCCCTCTGAGTGACAGGTGAAACAATTAGAACTCAGGCTGCTGCATCAATGATTGACAGGTCCTTGGTTATTTTCTTTTTCAGACAGAGCTTTGTTTTTCCTGACTTTCTTTGTATACCCCACCATCTCAAGGAGAGAAGCTAATATGATGATGATTGTGAAGAAAAAGAGGTCATGTGGATGAGAAGAAAAATGCCACAGTGGACAGCCATCTCTCTTCCAGGAGCAAGGCTACCATGTCAAATAGCAGAGCATATGCAGAAAGTTTCCTAGCTGAAATCAGAAGAATAACCCAGCTTAACCCAGTCTAAACAGGGCTTTCTCAAACACTGATCATTTCAATCATGAATTTGTAAGTTTGGTGTAGTTTGTAATATTTGATAGCTAATCAACAAATATATCCAATGCAAACAGTAAACCAGAGTTCAAGACTTGCTGATTTCAGAATCACTAAATTGAATTGAGCATACAAGAAATACAGATTTTCCCCCTGATTTAATATTGGAAGTCATATTAGATGATTTTGAGTTATGCAGAAATGTGTGCAGACATAAACTTAAACTCACACCATACTCCTCACCAGAAGATGAACCAGACAACCTTAGCCAGATCACTAGAATCAAGGCTCAATGGCAAGATAAAAAGTTTTAATTTTTTCCTTCACATCTAAATTCTGATGTCAAGGTGTAGACACATGTGAAGACATAGAAATCCTTCCCCATGTTCACTTTCTAATATCTAAAAGGCCTGAGATTTTCCAGGTAGTCATTTGGAAAGATGGATTGCCTTTGTGAACTCTCATCTCATAGCACCCTCCTGTGTTTTCAAGACACTTTAGGCCAAGGCATAATACTAGTACATTTTTATACTCACTGTATTTTACTTACTGTAATATAAGCCATTCTAGATTAAAGTATTGGAAAACAGACCCTACCTGTCAATAAGAACAGCTACAAAAGAACATTGTCAATTGCCTGGCTACAGAGAAGGATGAAGAATTAGACTGATGTTATTTGTTAATGTCAAACCTAATTGATCTAGGACATCTCGTCCCCCTAAATTTACGGGAAGATGATCCAATACATATGGCTGTATAGTTCCTTCACATCCTTCAGGATCCTTCCAATCTAATACCATTGCACTTCTATGGGGATGAGGATGATTCAGAATAAACTCTGCATAACTTCAAATTTAAGAGCTCCACTTGGTCACACACTATATACAACTTTTTATTTTCTTAGGTTTTACATAGAGACATACCAAAAAATCAGGGTATGTGTCTATATTTTGCTCTTCATCAATGGGAATAATAGCCTCAGAAGTATTTTTCTGAAGCATCTAGAAATGACTTGGAATACTGTGAAAATGGCTGAGGTCTGAATTTAGGAAATCAATAATCAACAATGCATTTTTAATTTCTCACCATATACGAAATATTAAATTTTATAATGCATTCCACAGGCATGGTGATAAAATATTCTATGGAAACATGAACAAAAGACTGCATCTGTCTCCCAAGAGTGCTAAAAATGAAAAATTTTTACCCATAGATAATGTAAGGAGAGCACAGCATTTATAAATAGGATATCAAACAGTGCACTAGAATTCCCTGATGAGACTATTATCTGGGAATATCTATACAAAAACATAAAGCTACATGAAACTTGGGTCAATACAGAAGGATTTAAAATAGATTCAAACAGGAAATAGAATCCATGATTATGGTATATTGATAAAGCACTGTTTCAAATTTAATTGCAAGAAATTATTCTAAGTAGTTAATAGAGACAAATCCAAATATGAGTTAAAGTAAAAACAATGGCAAATAAAAATAAATGGAAAACAACTAATAATTTGAATAAAAATTAACACTAACAGAAAACTGAGTTGAGCAAAGCCACTTCTGTGGTTAGTGGTGAAGAGATAAAAATTCAGTTCCAACTATCAATTAGAGAAGCCATATTTTATCCCAAATTTACTGATTGGTAACTCATTTGTAAATAGGTGAGAATAACTTCCAATAACTTGAATGAACAATATCTTCAACCTTCAAAATATTTTAACTACCTAAGCATGGTGGCACAAATGTATAATTTCAATGGCTCAGGAGGGGGAATAAAAATATGACAAGTTAAAGAAAGCCTCAGCAACTTAGTGAGGTCCTAAGCAATTTCTAGATTCTGACAAAATAGAAAATTTTTACAAAGTGGCTCATAAGATTATGTAAAAATTTTCTATTTTGACATATGTGTATCTTAATGACATTAACATATTCTATCACCAGAAGCATGATAAATATTTGTATATTCAGTTAGCATATAAAAGAATGAGATCTACTTATAGGGACAGCACAGTGGTGCATACCTGTAATTACAGCCACTAAGGATGCTTAGATGGAAGGAGAGCAAGGCCCTAAGCAATTCAGTGAGACCCTGTCTCTAAGTAAAAAATAAATAAATAAATAAATAAATAAATAGGGCTAGGGATGTGACTCCATTTTTAAGTTCCCCTGTGTTCAATTCTGGTACCAAAAAAAAAAAAAAACAAAAACAAAACTAAACTAAAAAACAATGGAAGAAAATTGAAGTCTAGAAGTAAATGCCACACTTTTGTTTAATTGAATTTTAACAAGTTTGTCAGAGGAATTACATGGAAAATTAGGAGTCTCTTCCACAAATAAGGTTGGTATTATTGGATATTCATGTGTCAAAAGCATTATTGGATTTTACATGAGATTATTTAAAATAGTTATTATGAAATGAATCTTACACCAGAATATGAGAGCTAACACTAGAAAAAACAAGAAAATAATTACATATTTTTGAATAAGATTTAGCAGTAAATTCTTAGTTATAATTCAAAAGTAGGTGTGAAAATTAATAACTTGGGCTTGAAAAAACATATATATATAAAATAACCTTACCATGAAAGTAAAGACAAAATTATGAGTTTTTTTTTTCTTGTTTTCAAAGAACTATCTTGATCAAATTTTTAACCTTAACTAGAGGACAGTCAATCATCTTTCTTGAGTTGATGATTGAGCCTAGAGCTCAAACAATTCTCTTTTTAGGCTCTCATAATCCAGTGCCACAATGGACCCTGCATAGTTACACCAAAAAAGGGAACCAAAATATAGACAAATCCTATACATCCCAGACACCCCCAAATTATTTAAGCTGTAAAATCAATGATAAGCCCTAAATTGACTTCATACCACTTGACATATATTAATTGACCCCTACATTTTTATTTGGTTTTGCTCTGCCCATGAATAAACCACCATGTGATCTGGTCAGGCAGTATTCTTTTGTTTCTTTGTCTATCCAAGTGCAACTGTTTTATATTATATAAAGTTTTGCAAAAAAAAATCTTAAAATGGATGAAAAAAGAAAAGAACAAATGTCAAGTGTGTAGAAAATTGAAAATTTTATACCTCTTTATTGGGAAAGTAAAATTATCTAATCACTGTGCAAAGCACCTTAGTAGTTTCTTAGTAACATAAAAATTACTAAATTAACCAGCAATTACCTCTAAAATAACTGAAAATGTGTTCAGTTTGAAAATAATACACTAGCTAACATGTAAAGATAATACAAAGTAAATGGATTTAAAAAACTCTGTATTTTTCCAAAATAGGATATTATTAGGCAATATTATATTTGTATTGCTAGGAATTGAACTCCAGGCTACATGTGATAGGTGGGCACTCTACTTCTGAACTGTAATCCAAGTCATATTCAGCAATAATGTTTCATATGAGTACTAAAATATTACAATAAAGATGTATGTGGAAACCGTAAACCTTAAGCCAATTAAAAGAAAGCAGAGAAAAATGCCTTGTATTTTATAATCAAAAGTATATGTAACTTCCTGAACAGGTAAATTTATGAAGCAAAAATCCCCATATTTCTCATTATCAAAGAGCTGTGTGAAAGAGAAACAAAGGAGTAATTGCTAGTGGGCACTAGTTGCTTTCCATCTCAAACAATACCTGGAACTAAGTGTTTGTGATGATACACATGTGAATATACTAAGTGATAAATAATTACACCCTTAAATGGTTATAAATATAATTTTAATTTCATCTGTGCTTTGCCAGAATAAACAGATAAATTTTTTATGGAAAGCATAAAGTAGCCAAAGTCCCAGCCAGTAAAATAGGGAAATAAAAATGTAACTGATTTTCTTTGTATTATGGCTTCCACTTACATTTACTTGAATATGCTGTGGCTATATGTATATGATGATTATTTTTTATTTCCTTATTGCTTGTTTATAATTTGTGATAAATATATGAGAAAAATATGTCTGTATACAAACTACAATTCTAAAGTTGTCAAGATTGTACTATACTTACATAATTAAATATTCATTATTTTTTGAGTGTGTGTGTGTATGTGTGTGTGTGTATTCAGTGCTTGCGATCAAACATAAGCATAGCAAATGTTTTACTGTTTGGTCACATCCCAAATACAAATGTATATTTCTAATCTTGATTGCTTCTCTCTCTTTGTGGGTGTATGTGTGTGTTTCTTTCTGTGTCTCTCTTTGTTGTTTTTGTTGTGGTTGTTTGTTTGTTTGTTTTGTAACATGGATTGAACCCGGAGGAGTTTTACCACTGAACTACATTCCCAATCCTTTTCATTTGCTATTGTGACCCAGGTTCTAGCTAATTTGATTAGGCAGGCCCCAGATTTATAAATCTGCTGCAGCCTTTCAAGTTCTGAGATTAAATAAATGGGCAACCATGGCTGGCTATTAATTTCTTTTGAAAGAATATCTAATGACACATTTTTTATTTTCATTGTATGTATTTCTTATTGTTAAAGTGAACTTTTAGCACATCCTAATTAACACTGTTATGATTGTTGTTACTATTATATTAGTGAGTAAAAATTCCCCATTATTAACCATAATCTTCTCCTTCACACATGTGCTTTGTTCTATTGCCTATTTATTGTACTTAAATTTTTTTAGAGAAAGAGAGAGAGAAGGGGGGAGGGGGGAGAGAATTTTTTAATATTTATTTTTCAGTTTTTGGTGGACACAACATCTTTATTTTATTTTTATGTGGTGCTGAGGATTGAACCCAGTGCCCTGTGCATGCCAGGCAAGCATGTTACCGCTTGAGCCACATCCCCAGCCCTTATTTTGAATTTAAACTTAATCAGCCTGCTGATTAGTGTGCTCAGTCTCAAGAGTCCTCAGTTCTCTGGCCATCTCAGCCTCCTCATTCCTGTTTTACTCTAGTTCAGTGTTGCAAATCTCCCTTACCTATGCTGTACATATGTCCTGAGTATGAGAATCTCTTTAATTGTGCTAGTGCACCAGCCCTGGTTCTGAGTTTAGTACAGCAAGGCACAGTATTGTGTTAAAATAACAAAAAAATTCACCTTCATCTTATATCCATGTTTTCAAACAGAAGAAACTATTCAAAGGGACACTCAGATGGATGTAAAGGAAGGGGGTTACATGGTATTCACTGAAGATAAAATGAAAGCTGAGAAATAAGAACTTGAGCCTAAAGATCCCTCGTATTGGTAATATGAGTAATACACAAAGACCCAATTTAGACAATTTATTACACATCTGTAATCCCAGCAACGTGGAAGGTTGAGGTAGGAGGATTGTGAGTCTGAGTCCAATTTCAGCAACTTAGTGAGACCCTGACTCAAAATAAAAAGGGCTCAGGTATTGACTCATTGGTAAAATATCAAGAGGTTCAGTGACCAATGCCCCCCCACACACAATTTAATTCCTGCAATTTTGTGAAGTTGAACTGATGAATTATCTAATTGTCCTTTAAATTACAAAATCAGCACTCAGTTCTTCCTACAGTTTTTTAATATATATATTCAATATATATATATATATATATATATATATATATACACACACACACATACATACACACACATATATTTTAGTTATAGATGGACACAATACCTTTATTTTATTTATGCTGTGCTGAGGATCAAACCGAGGGCCTCACATATGCAAGACAAGGATTCTAATGCTAAACCCCAGCCCCAGCCCCTAACCTATGCCTTCTTTAGCCTCACTTTTGGTTCCTATTTGAAGGTGATAACTTAAGTCAAAAATCACAAACATAATAAATAACCAAAGAATAGTACTCCTATGAGGCCAGAAATTATACATTTCTTTTTGTTCATTACCCAGAGCCATGAAGACTAATTATAATAACACAGGGTCAATAACCACAAGTGAATATTAATTTAGTAATAAAGTAATAAATAAATTTCAGTTTTGTATCTGGCTTCAGATTATACACACATACGCACACCCACAAACACACACTTAGTTTTGTATGAAACTTTATTACTTATTTATTTATTTATACGTGGTGCTGATAATTGAACCCAGTGCCTCACACATTCATTGTAACCACTCTACCCCTGAGCTAAAAGCACAGCCCTTCAGATGTTTTTAATCAGATCCAAATAGTTACATTCAGTGGTCAAGAAATGGCATAAAGTATACCTTGAGCTGCCCCACAAGAACCACCAATTAATTCTAAAAAGAGAATGATGTAACACAATGGAATAAATAAATAAGAAGGTAACACATAAGTACTAAATGAATTTAAAAAGAAATTAAACCAGGCATGGTGGTGTATATCTATAATTTTAGTAAGATAGAATTGTGAGGCCATCCAAACATAAATACAAGATTCCTGGTGGTGCATGTCTGTAATTCCAGCAGCTTAGAAGTCGAAGGCAGGAAGTTCTCAGGTTTAAAAGCAACCTCAAAATTAAGCAAGTCCCTAAGCAACTTAGTTTGACTTTGTCTCAAAACTAAAAAAATAAACTGGGCATTGTGGCATTTTCAAAGCTAGCCTCAGCAACTTAGCAACACTATGAACAACCTAGTGAGACACTATATCAAAATAAAAACATAAGATCTGGGGATGTGGTTAATGGTTATACATCTCAGGATTAAAAAATAAATAAATAAAAAAGGGGAAGAGGCTTGGGATAGGACTTGGTGGTTGAGTGCCCTAGAGTTTAATCCCTGGTCCAATAAATAAATAAATAAATAAATAAATAAATAAATAAATAAATAACAAGACCAATTGGGCAACTTAACCAGAGATGATATACCTCAGTAATACAGCACTTCTAGGTTTGATCCCCACACAAAAAAGAACAAGAATAAGAAGAATAAAATAAAAAATTGTTTTATAATGAAAACAAAGAAATACAATCATTAAAAACAAATAAGAGCAACTATCTAATGTAAAGGAGAGAACCACTAATTTACTAAATTAATTTACAAAGTAAATAAAATAAAATAAATTAATCAGTACTTGAATTAAGTTTGTTGATATACAGAATTTAGTCTTGAAGCTTTGATTGTACCCTGAAAACAATTCATAAAATTAAACCAGTATTTTCTGAACCAAGCCAAATATATGTGTATTGGTGATTAATAAACTTGTTAAACTCTTGAATCTGAATAGAGTTTCTATTCTTTTATATGTTTTTCATCATAAATCTCAATAGATGTTTCAAAGAAGACAATGAAGAATCCTTAGTATCCTTCCCACATTGTGTGAGATCTTTCTATATTTATTTTTGTGGTTCAAGGTACATACATTTCTATATATGCAGTTTTATATTTTTGCTTTCAAGATCCATTAAAAAAGAAAAAAATTAATCTGCTCATCACAAATTTGAGTGCAAACACTGAAAAGTCTATCTTAACTACATTGGAATCATACAATATTAGAGATATATGGAGCTTTTTTTAATTACAACATAGGTTAAAAAATTAAATATGAAACACTTTCAAGGAGATGAAACTAACATGCTGATATATCACGTATTTATTTTAGTAAATAAAACAAAAAATATCATAGAGAAACATTACACAAAAATTTTGTTATCACATTAATAGATATCTACTCTCATGAAATATATCTTCTGTAAGTGCAATATAGTTGCATATACAAGTTTTTCATAATATCAATTTAAAAGATGCAAGATCTAGCTGGGAGAGGAGGCACATATATGTAGTCCCAACAGCTCAAGAGGTTGAGGAAAGAGGATAATGTGTTCCAAGCCAGCCTCAGCAAAAGCAAGATGCGAAGCAACTCACTAAGGCCCAGTCTCTTAATAAAATGGCATTCCTTAGCTTTTGACCACAAAAAAATAAATAAATAAAAATAAATAGATAAATAGATAAATAAATAAAATAAAAAAGTCAAAGGTTTGATGGGAAACTTAGAAGACACCAATATCTATAAGCTAGAAAACTAGAGAATAGAACCCTTGACCAAACCATATTCACTTAATGCAAGAGATGATAGAATAACCAGCCAACAAAATGCCCAGGTTTTCAACTGTCAAATAAAAACCAGCCTAAATGCTTTTCTATAGAGAATGGATAAAGAAACTGTGGCATATATACACAATGGTAAATTACTCATAATTAAAAAGAATAAAATTATGGTAACTGTATGTAAATGGATGGAGTTAAAGAATATCATGCTAAGCCAAGTAAGCCAATTCTCCAAAACCAAAGGACAAATGTTTTTTCTGATAAGTGGATGCTAATCCATAATGGAGGAGGCATGAGATACGTGGAGAAACTTTGGATTTGTAGAAAGAAAGGGGGAAATTAGTGTAGGAAAGATGATGGAATGAGACAGAAATCATTACCTTAGGTATGTGTATGATTTAATAAATGGTGTTACCCTACTTTGTGTGTAATTCATGCACAACCAGAAGCAAAAATTTGTGCTCTATTTGTGTATAATTTGAAGAGCATTCTGCTGTCATGTATAACTGATTAGAACAAATAAAAAATAGATTTAAAAAAAGACTCAGGTTTAAACTGAGTAGGAAAGAAACCTGAAAATCTATCAGCCAACCTCCAAAATGTAAAATAAGAGTGATCAAGAAATGTATAACACTAGAAAATCTTCTGTGAAATCAGGCTTCTTAGTTACAAAAAAATAATGTGTCTTCTAATGGGGATTAGGTTCACAAGAAAATAAATGTTAAGACAGAAGTTACCAGAAATAATTAAAGGCAAAGAGGACATTATAGATAATAGCAGAAGGGAATAGGTTCTTGATGGAACACCATGTAGTTCACATCACAAGGAAGCTGGTATTAAAGAAAAGAATAACAAATACATTTACTTATCAATCTGAAATTAAAGGCTGTCTGATCAAGCTGTGCTGACTCTCAGAAAAGTCAGTGAAGCTACAATCATGTTTTCCAGTAGCTTTGGTCAATGTTTTCATAACTACTACTTAATGCTGATCACATTATCATAATGGAAATTTGATCACATAGAAGATGTAATTTGCAATAATGCCTGATTTTCTACTACTGCAAAATAATAAAAGAATTAGGCACTCATTTGAATAAAATAACCAGAATTTTTTCTCTTCCAGTTATGAATGACTTAAATATAAGATTTTCAGTGTGAATGACTGTGAGTGCACTGATATCAAAGTGATGTTAGGGCCATACTACCTCTAAAGGCTCTAAGAGAAAAATATTTTTTGCATTTTCTCAAATCTGATGGCTTCTAGCATTTCTTATCTTGTGACCACAAATCTTTCTTTTCTGTGTTATTGAGGCCTTCAACATAAAGCAGAGAAGTCCCTATCATATTAAAGATAGTGCTAACACAACAGGGAACTACTATCCAATACTACAGGATATGGGAAACATATTGCATGATATGAAAGACCCTCCAATAGGCTTGTTCTTTCAAACATTGTTTGCAAAGATTGACAAAAGTCAGTTCATGTCCCAGAATAAATGAGATGAGTCTCTGCCTCTGGAGACCAGAACAGGTCATAAAAGAGTTATAAAAGTGAATTAAGGACAGGGCATTACAGGACATAGCTGATAAAATCCTGATATAAAAACAAAAAAAAAATTCAAAAAACATCATACCCACCTACATTCATTTAGGAGAATCAAATTTGGATGAAGAACAGAGGACAGAGGCATAGCCAGAAGGATTTAGCTTTATTTTCTTTTTACTAAATTGCTAATAATGTTTCCCACAATTACAGATTTCTGGATCACATTAATTACTACTTCATGTTTTGAATGTAACCATTACCTTCTATCTAAAATGCATGTGGCTATACTGAATTCACACCCACATTTATGCACTGATCATTAATCTTTTTCTCTATATAAATGTATATGTATGTGCTTATATTTTTCCCACATTTCCAAGATTCTCTCCTGAAAATTTCTGTGATATCATCTCCCTGAAATGCATTTTTGTCATTTCAGGTCACTACATCTAAATGTTCCATTCCATATAGTTGGAAAAGATTGAAAAATTGAAATGCCCTTTTGATTTAACTAATTAGCCACTAGAATTAAAGATCAACCTCAGTGACTCCAGAGGTGTTAATTCTCATTCACTTTTTTTGTTGGTGTTTAATTTTTTGTAGTTGTAGATAGACAGGATGCCTTTATTTGATTTGTATATTTTTAAAAACATTTTTTACTTATGGTTGGGCACAATGTTTTTATTTTATTTGTTGATTTTTATGTGGTACTGAAGATCAAACCCAGCACCTAACACATGATAAGTGAGCACTCTATTGCTGAACTACAACCCCAGCCCCTATTTGTATATTTTTTATGTGGAGCTGAGATTCAAACCCACTGCCTCATGCATGGTAGGCAAGCACTCTTCTGCTGAGCTACAGCCCAGTCCATCATTAACCTTATAGTGTTTTAATTTTAAAGCAAGTAGCAGGAATTTCATTTAACTGGATAGTAAAAGATTCAGAGCCATCCATGATGCTTTAAATGGTCCCAACAACATAGGGTAGTGGTTTTCACACCACTTTACCACTGAAGCATATGGATTTCATTCCAAGTTGGACATGGGTATTATGCTTTTCCTAGAAGGAGGTAGTTGGTTATGAATATTGACCTTTAACTACCTCTAATAATCTTGTAAATGTGAAGGTTGGATAAGAGGTTTAGAATTGTAACATTCAAAACACTTAGAGTAGACCCATTTGACAACAGGTGACATTTATATTCTGAAAACATGGAAGAAAACCCTTTACCTAGGCCCAAAGAGGTGACAAAATAAACTATGGAAAAGAAAATTGTAGTCATTCATTAAATTGGTTTAAAAATATTTTAGATGGTAATATATTACTGTACTAGGAAAGAGTGATGCAAATGAAATTTCAGTTTTTACATTTCTGAATATTTTAAAGAGAATATAAAACCTGGCTACAATGGTGCATGTTTTTAATCTCAGTGGCTTTGGAGGTTGAAGGTGGGGAATCACAAGTTTAAAGCCAGCCTCCACAATTTAATGAGGCTCTAAGAAATTATGCAAGACCCTGTCTCTAAGTACAATATTTTATAAAGTGCTGATAATGTCCCAGTGGAAAAGCATTCCAGGATTCAACCAGTGATACCACAGAAAAAAAGAGTATAGAAAAAGATGAGGTAATAAGTGACAATCTGTGTCAAGAATGTAAAGAATTTAAAAGCAGTAGTGGTTAGTCTATGGAAAACTCCTCTAGGTTTGTTAACTGCTGCTTTAGAAAGTTAGTATCCTGTTCTTCAATGTATACAAGGGAGATAGAAGTCCTATTTTAAGGTGTGTATGGGAACAAACAGAAGTTTCAACACAGCTTTTAGTTGTCCCCGAGTTCCACTTTAGTGGGTGATTGGATTATGCCCAGGTGATAGATTCTTGAGCTGTTTGAATTAATGTGTTTTTATACCAGGTCTTCATAAACCAAGCTTAGGACTTAATAAGAAGCAGACTTGGCAAAGATGAAAACATTCAAATGATAAGTAAACATGTAAATATGTAAACCATTATTAGAAAAGTTAAGATTCAGGAGATTTGTATCGTTATATACTCACCAGGAATGTAAAAACAATAGCAACTATGCAAAAGTGAATAAATAATATTTTCAGGGCATAATGAAATAAATGAAGAAATGAATAACAGACTAAAAAGTGCAAGGACATTAAGTGATTGGAATTTTCAAAGATTTCTTGTGGCCATGCAAAAGTGTAAAGCTACTTGGAAATGTTTATTTTACTACCTGCTAAGGCATACCCTCTGAAATATCAATTCTGCTCCTTTCTGGGAAGACATAAACACATATACAACCCTATTTATATATTTCTCATGTGGAGCTGAGGATCATATTCAACTGGCTCTCTCTCTCGGGAATTGTGCTATCTTCTTCTTTCTATCTAAACCATATTTCTGCTTATAAAGACACTGCCCCTCTATCGTCATGCTAACATTTTAGACTTGTTGCTTTTGAACCTATTAGCTGGTCTTTTTTTCTCCTCTTTTCTTTCATGCTTATTTCCTCCCTACCCCATCTATCCCACCAATACTTTGTCATGAATAGACAGTCCTACATACTCAGCATACACCAGTCTTATGTCCTGCCCTTTCCCTTTTCTGTCTTGTGCATGTATCACTTTGTGATCCCCTCCACTTAGACATCAATAGTCCAGAGTGGGGTCAGGGTTGAAGATTAAATGTGCAGGGTATTAGAAGTCAATTACATAACAATAAAGCTATGAAAAGTGGGATACCTCTAAAGCTGTAATATAAATGAGGTTAAAAAGAAATCTAAAGACATCACTAGTTAAATTAAAGGGTCTAAAATTCATTAATTTCAGTAAGTTGGAAAAGATAATTACATGAAAGGGAGAGTGATGAAAAGAACATTAAGTACAATAAAAATTTTCAAGATATACAAAATGTGCATGTCCACAGAGTGTCATATATTGGTGCATATATACAAAATGTGCCTCTTTTAAAAACAAATATACAGTGCAATAAATACACTCTAAAGTGTTTTTTTTTCCACTTTTTAAATGCCATAGTGAATACCAACACCACGATTTTTGTATTACCAAATGCTTAGGCTACATGTTATAGTTACATAAAGTTCCTCACTGACCAACAGATAATTTTATCACACATTGCTATATGTCGTGATGTTATAAATATTAGTATATACCTCATAATAATATAGATAAATAGACCCGTGTAAATAAGATACAAGATTTATTAAAAGAAAAAAAAAGACTTGTCCTTGAGACAACTATAAAATATATAGCTTGCACTATGGTGAGGACATAGAAAAATGACATTGTTTCCAAAGACAACTCCTGGGACAAGGGGATTTTTTGAGGGGGAATAGTATTATATGCTTTCTTAATACCAGATGTAAATTATTTTCAGAAGTAATATATACTTCAAAATAAAAATAAAATGTAGCTGGGAATGGTGGCACACATTTGTAATCACAATGACCGGGAAAGCAAAGTTCAAAGGTAGCCTCAGAAACTTATCAAGACCCTGAGAACATGGAACAAGACTCTGTCTCAAAATACAATATTAGATGGCCTGAAGATATGTCTGTGGCTTAAGGTTAAACCACCTCTAGTTTCAATCTGATATATATATATATATATATATATATATATATATATATATATATATATATATATATATCAAAAGTTACTGTAGAAATAAATTTATGGGAGTTGGTTTTGTAGCTCCGTGGTATAACACCTGTGTAGCATGTGAAAGGCACTGGGTTTGATCCTAAGCACCACATAAAAATAAATAAATAAATGTTCAACTACAACTACAAAAATAAAGGGGAGTTTATGCCAGAACACATTCCTGTAATCCTAGCAGCTAAGGAGGCTGAGGAAGGAGGATCACAAGTTCAAGGCCAGCTTCAGCAAAAACAATGGGCTGAGCAACTCAGTAAGATCCTGTCTCTAAATAATACACAAAATAGAGCTGGGAATATGGCCCAAATTACCAGCACTAAAAAATAATAAGGGGACTTATAGTATGAATGTCATAGAACATGCCTCCAATACCATCTATTTGGGAGGTTAAAGCAAATAAACTGAAATTTCAGGGTCAGCCGAGGCCACTTACTGACAACCTGTCTCTACATTAAGATTCAATAAATGGCTTGGAGGAGCAGTGAAATGGCACCCTTGGTTTCAATATCAAGAACAACAAAACAGGGCTTTTTTTCAAAAAATTACACAAAATATGTTAAAAATTCATAATTGGGCAACATTAAAATTAAAATTTGAATGATACCATTAAAAAGTACGAAGAAAAGAGATAGAGTAGGAGAATTAATGTCCTCACATATAACTAAACTCTTTTAATAAAAAAGGAAATGATAGAGACACCAAGTGAAAAGCAGACAAGAGATTTGAATAACTCAAATATAGAAGTGTTCAACAATAAAAAAAATTACAACATGTTAGCAACTTAGAGAAAAATAAAAAAACATCAGATAAAAAATATTACAGTGTTGATGAGGACATGAAACAAATTCTAATGAATTGAAAGGAGTATAAATTATTGTCATCTATTTTGAAAAATGTTTACTATAAATATATACATAAAATGTTATATATATATATATATATATATATATATATATATATATATATATATAATACTCCTCAGAAAGTAAGATAGACCTACAGAAATTAATGTACATGTGAACCATGATAGCATATAATTACATGATAGAATAAAGCTAGAGCTATGTTGGTCCATACAGCTAAAATCTGGGGGCTGGGAAAAGAGAGGAGGTACATTAAACATTACATGACTACTAAAGTTTGAAAAATTGGTTTCTAGGGAATAGACACATTTTTTGTTTCACTACATTCAGCTTTAACTAACAGAACAAAATATCACAGAAGTATTATATAGAAGTGATATCTGTGTAACATATCACATATGTAGAGATTTTCATGAAAAATATGTAGAACTTATCACAAAATAAAAATTTACAGAGGACATAAAATACTTCATCAAACACACCAAGTAGACAAATAAAACTCATCACTGCAAAGACAATCAATTTATGGTAGTTTAAAGTATTATATTCCCCCATCAAAATTTTAACATGACTTTCTTTAATAAAAGAAGAGTCCAAGACAATTTTTTTCTAAAATTTATCTGAGAAGTAAAATACCTCGAAACCTCTCATTTAAAAGACCAAATAAAGTAGTTATTGTTATTTGACACTAATGTATATTGTAAAACAATATTGCAATAATATAGTCCTATCAATTATAACAGAATCAAATCTAAATCTATATATATATGTTAATTTTGGGTATTTTTAAGAGCAATAGAAAGGCCTACCTAAATATAACCATATGAAAAATAACATTAGATGTGAAGGGTGAGATGGGCATGGTGGGACATGCCTTTAATCTCAGCAGCTTGGGATGCTGAGGCAGGAGGTTCATAAGTTTACAGTCAGCCCCAGAAACAGTGAGGCACTAAGCAACTCAGTGAGACCCTGTCTCTAAATAAAACACAAGATAGGGCTGGGGATGTGACTCAGTGATCCAGTGCCCAGAGTTCAATCCCAGGTACAAAAAAAAAAAGATGTGAATGGGTGAATGGTGAAATTTTCAATATAAAGTTAGAATTTGAAACCGGTGGCACAGTTCATTGATAGCGTGTGTGTGTAGATATGCAAGGTACTGGGTTCCAACCTTAGAAACATAATAAAAAGCAAATGTTAAGTGGAGATGATGTTGAAAATAAAGGAAAATATTAACATTCTGGACTCTCCCTTCATCTGTAGAGTTAATAAAAATCTACTCATGAGTGTCTCTTTGACACAGTCATAAATGAGTAGAGAGACTTAGATACATTGGACAGTTTAGAAAATAACTACCTTTAATCAGCAGAAAAGCTGGGCTGCACTGGGTATTAGTTTTGTCTTGAGCAAAATACCATATTTGGGACCAAATCTCCAACAGCAGCATTACCCTCAGTAAAGAGAAATGTGGGAGAATTGATACACAATTCTCTATGCCACAAAAAAATGTGGTGATTTTCTAGGGACTGTGTTAGTTTGCAAGCATATTTTCCCCAACTGCTGTTGCTGGCAGATGAGGTTCTCTCTAGCTTGTACTGTGGGTATAATAGGGGGAAATACAGTATAACACTGATAGCCTAAGTGAGATTTTAGCATTTCCTGAGCCCTACACAAACTCTGTTTACTCCAGTAATAACTCCAGAACTACCAATTGCTGCTAGTAAGACTTTGTTTGTGCCCTGAGTGACTCAACTTTAACATATTTTGTTTGTTACCATGTCCTGAAGTTCCAAGCTCTGGAAGCAAAGGTGACTGAGAATGTGCAAATCTCCATAGATTGCAAAAAATAAATAAACAAATTTACATTGTTTTTCCAGCATTTTTATGGACTATGATACCTAAAAGTAGTTCAGAAAAAGGGTTAGAAAATGTCAAGAGCTTTTTAATGTTTTGAACAACTAATTTTTAAAAAAAGAAAATACAAATTCCTGATTATTCCAAGCAGTCTTTACAAAAATGCTTTTATACTAGCTACTTCACATAAACTTGCCTCAGGGATTTAATGTATTAGTCAAATGGACATCTTGCAGTCTATGTACTGCTGTTATAATAAAACTGTAATTAAAACCTGAGAACCAGGTGTGGTGGCACATGCTAGTAAACCCAGAGGGTCATGGGGATGAGGCAGGAGAACTCATTCAAAGAGAGACTCAGCAACTTAGCAAAGCTTTAAGTAACTTAGGGAGAGCCTGTCTTAAAATAAAACACAAAATGGACTGGGGATGTGGTCAGTGGTAAGCACCCCTGGGTTCATTTCCCAATACAAAACAAAACCCAAACAAACAAATACCTGAAAGATAAAAGAGATAATAAGTATATAAAAGAGTAAATAAGTATATAAAACTGTTGGTGACAATAAAAATTCTATAAATGTATTTTTGAAACAAATGTTTAGATTCTCCAAAAAGTCAAAATAAAAATGCCATATAATCCACTAATAACTATTTTGGGTAGTAGAGCAAGGTTGTACATGCTTGTACTCTCAGTGGCTTAGAAGGATGGGGCAGGGGGATTTCAAGTTCAAACCAGCTTTAGCATCTTCGCAAGCTCCTAAGAACCTCATTGATACCCTGTCTCAAAAGAAGAAGAGGGGGGAGGCTGGGGATGTAGAATGATGAAGTGCTCATGGATTGATGTCCACTACCTAAGAAAATAAAAATAAATAAATAATAATTCTGGGTTGAAAAAGTCATACAATCCACTAATAAATATTCTGGGTATATATCTAAAGGAATTGGGATCCTCTTGTCAAAGAAATTATTGCAATTCCATTTTCACTGTAGTTTTATTCACAGTATCTAAAAAGAGGAATCAAATGAAGTGTTTTTAGATGAAAGGTATATCAGAATATTTCTTCCACCTTCAGAGCATCCAACTACTCCCCTTAGAGGCTACACACTTATAATTCCAATGGTTCCTAAGAAGGCAAGACTCAGATACTGATATTTTCAAGATACTCCAAGAGACTTTGACATCTTTGGGCACCTTTTGTCAGACTGTTCTAAAATTGAGGACTAGATAAATATGAGACAATGAAACAAAAACACAAGATAGAGTAAATTCTTCAATGGGGAATCTTAACCTAGACCCGGTGATAACTGAAACCAGAGTTTGAGATAAAACTAGATTCTCTGCTTCACTGATTTCTGGGTTATGGATACAATCCAAACAGATATTGGAAAAGTGTTAAGGCTACTGTTTAAAATCTATGTAAAATAGTTATTAAAAAGTACTAGGGATGTAGCTCAGTTTGTAGAGTGCTTGCCTTACATACACAAGACCCTGGGTTTTATCCCCTGTGACACACACACACACACACACACACACAAATCAGGTTATTGACATGGCTTTTGACCTAATTTGCTGTGTATTTTACCCCTTGAGATTGAACATGCCTGTAATTTAAATTCAAGTCCAGACTCACTTTTATTTTCCTACCACAGCAGGACAAAGGAGTTTGCTGAAATGTTTCAAATGTTTCCACAGGTTGCTTTAATAAAGTGGTCTAACATATAAAACAAAACAAAAATCTCAATTGAGGACCCATTTATTTTTAAATCCTTAATTGTGACACATTAACTATATTATCCTATTTAGAAGAGAGTCATTCTTTTTAATGTCACTTGTTTTTTCCTGCTTTCTTCACATGTGAAAGGCTCACAAGGGTAAAACAACATCTTGAAAAGCTTCCCTGCAGTACTTGGAGAAAAAAAAATACAAATAATGCATCCACTTGAAATGAAACATGGGAAAATAAAAATTGATAATGTTGAAACTGGAGTTTTGAGAAGAAATTGAATTCTCCATTTTGCCAAATTCTTTTGGGTTCTTGTCTCACTCCATATATATATAAATGAGTAGAGAGTCATAAATGAGTAGAGAGATTTGATCTCAACTGATGATCAAATCTCCACTAGACTATGTGTGTGTGTGTGTGTGTGTGTGTGTGTGTGTGTAAAGCCATGCAGGAAAAGAGATGACAGCAGGAAAAAAAATACAGTGGTGTGAACTTAGGATTGTATATATGGTTTTGGGCAGAGCATGAAGCAAAATTTACCTAAAATAGGTATTGAAAAAGTTATCCTGACTACAATCTTGCTTCACTTACATTCTTTCATAACCCATCCTACTTTGTTCCCACAAATGTTCTCATAATTTTTTTACATTTTAAATAGGCTTTAATAGTGCTCATTAATATATCGACTAGTTAGCCTCCAGGTGTGGTTGAATGAAGCCCATTATCCTAACTGCCTGATCATTTTACTATCTATTCACTGAACCCTGGCTTTGAAAATGTAAACAAGGAGCTAAAAAACTAAGGATTTATTCTTAGACATACAAAGAGCAAAGCTGAAGTTCTGGATTTCAAATTTTTGTTTTATTTGAGATACTTTCTTCCACTAATTTTAAGAAGCTCAGGAAGCATGAGTATCATGAGTTCAAAGTCAACCCCAGCAACTTAGTGAGGCCCTAACAAACTCTGAAAACCCTGTATCTATACAAAAAATAATATATATGTATATGTATATATATGTATGTATATGTGTATATATATATATATATATATATATATATATATATATATATATATGGGCCGAAGATGTAGATCAGTGGATGAATGCCCCTGGGTTGAATTCCTGATACCAAAACATAAAACAAAACAAAACAAACAATAAAAACCTCAAGAGAAACAAGTCCTAAAAACCACAGCTTCTACCATGCATGAACACAACTAATGGATTTGGGATTCTGGTGGTGATTATCCCAGTCTTCACTACACAATCTGGGGATCTGAGGACAGGCTGGGCTAGTGGCACATGGATTCCCACATAGGGCTTCACCAAGGTGCTTAAAAACACCATACAATGATGGGATTGAATGCCTAGGGTCTCCACTGATGATCAAATCTTCACTAGATTAGTTAGAGGGGAGTGAAGCCTGAGCTGCCACAGAGGCCCTCTGGTCACCAGACTCAACAGAGGACCAAGAGGAGTCCCTGAGTCCCTACTACATTTCCAGTTCCCACCATTGGAAGTCCTGTTGGCTTAAAACAGCCTCCCTATCCAATCTCATGATAACAATGCACACTTACCATTTTCTCTTTCAGGGTTCTTAGCATTGTCACTTTGATTTTTTTCAGCACCTGTGTAGCACAGAAACCAGAGGTTCTTGATCTAGTATAGGAAGCTTAGGAAAGGATTTGAAGAATGGCAAGCTCCAGACACAAAGGGAGCAGAATATTGTGGAAGTCCAACCCTTTCATCACTGGATGTGTGAGCACTGGAGAGTTCTCACCTAAAGGACCATTGGACAAGGCTTAAGGCAGTGCCTTCACACTGAGCCTATTGGGCCTGCTGTTTGAGTGACAGCATAGTGCAACCAACCCAGAAACAAATGAGGTCAGAATAGCAATTTCTCAGCTGCTCTGGTTGTGTGATTTAAAAACTAGCAATCAGGGCTCAGCAGAGAACTCAGTCAGTAGTGTTCCCCTCTAAGGCATAACCCTGGGGGTTAACCACACACAGAAAAAAAAAAGATTAAGAAAAGGACTGTGTATCAAGCTTATGTACCCTCACTACAGACCCCATCACCCTCTCTCTCTCTCTCTCTCTCTCTCTCTCTCTCTCTCTCTCTCTCTCTCTCTCTCTCTCTCTCTCTCTCTCTCTCTCTCTCTGTGTGTGTGTATATATATATATATATCTGTCTTGGGACAGAGTCTCAAATATTCTTAAGATGACTTTGAGAGTAACAGGTATTACAGGAATGCTCTGCAGCCCTGGTCTCTCTCGCTCTCTCTCTCTCTCTCTCTAAGCTGCTGTGAATTGCAGTAAGTGCCTGGGGATGGAGTTATTTTAAGATTTTAATGCAGAGTTTTCTTTCAAAGTAAATTCTATCAAAGACAGAAGTCAATTTACATTTATCACTGATTATAAAGATAAATTAATTTGTCAATAGATTTACATATTTCTATAAATGGAAGTGACATCACAATTACTTTAAAATTATATTTAAATTTCTGCTCTTTGGTTTTATGAGAAAACAACTAGAACTTAGGCTTATAAGCAATTAATTCCCTGAGGTAGCAATGTTCCCATACCCCCCACTAAAAAAGTGACTCACAATATAATTTTAAAGCTTCTAGTATTCACATTAAAAATGAAAAAGAAGTTGGGCTTTTGTAATCCAAGTGGCTTGGGTTGCTGAGGTAGGAGGAGCACAATTTTAAAGTCAGCCTCCATAAAAAAGGAAGGCACTAAACACCTCAGTAAGACCTTCTGTCTAAATAAAAAATAAATAAATAAAAATTTTAAAAGAATAAAATTAACTTAAATCAATTGTGATAACTTAAAGCACTATATGGAGAATATAATCATGGCTTGACAATATGAATTTAATAATGAATACGTGTATTTTTGGAAATTCATTTAAAATTAATTTTAAAATTTACTCTTTACTTGAAGTCTCAGGCACATCTTAGTTCACTGCAGCCACATTCCATGGTTTAGAGCTATGAATTCTTTGATCTCAGCAAGGTGAAAAGTCTGGACCATTCATTTTTATGTCATAGGTGATGGGATACATTTCCTGGACAATAATCTCATCAAGGCCAAAGCACAGGGGAGACAGTGCACTTTGAGAGAGCTTATTTGTCCAACCAAGAAGTGTACAAAGCTGAACACTGTTTCAAAAGATGCTAGACACAGATCCATTTCCATTTCAGATATCACACTGTAAACAAATTAAAAAAATGGTGTCCCAGGAAATGGAGGGTGCTAGGTCTTCAGATCTGTCAGTAGCCCATGCTCTAGAATATAAACACATTAAAGAAGATTCTTCTTTGAAATATTTTCTTGAGCCTAGTGGCAAGGTTGTGATATCTGTTTTTTTCCCCTTTGATGTGACACACTGAGAGAATATTTTCACAAATCAAAGGCATACCTGACTATACATATTTCTAAATAATTCAATAATATATTGAGAGATGTAACTTTAAATTTAAACTAGAGAAAGCAATTCACTCTCTATAAGATAGCTGCTATTTTCCAGATAATTAGTGTACCACATGTGATTGAATGTTGACATCTTGCCTACAGTGGGTATATTGTTGTCTATCACTGTATAAGAATTCACGCAAAACTTACTAGCTCATATTTGAATTGTCCATCAATTAATCTAAGATCATCTGTGATCCTTTTGTTGCATGTGTTTGCTGATGATTGATAAGATTACTCAGAGGGTGATCTGGCTACCAAAGGAAGCACCCTGATTCTCCTCCACAGGATATTTTATGAACAAATAAATTAATGTGAGAGGAACCAATGAGGTCACAGAAAGACATCTGCAACTGAAACTTTTCTAGATTCTTCTCTGTTGGTCTGCATATTTCCTGTTTGGCACACGTGATAAAGATCATCATGGTGTTTGTTAAGCTGCTTCCCAAGTTCTATGCCAGGCCTGCTGAATCACTTCAGCAACACGACTTTGTTTTTAGATATACATGACAGTAGAATGATTTGACTTTGATTCAGCATTTTTCAAAAGTCCTCAAGTTGTTTTCATAATCAACCACAGTCGGAAAGAGCCTGGGAGAAATGTGGGGAGAGAGGAACTAATTCCAGTCCAGTTCTCAAGTCCTTAAATAATCAAGTGTGTCTTCAATTCTCAAGTTCCCTGCAACTTTTGCCAAACTCCACTTGGGTAGGGACTGTCTAGAGGTCCTAAAAGATTTATACTTAGAACTGGCCTTCCTACTTTGAGACCCTATGACCAAATGAGGCTGTGTGTATTTTGTCACTGAAAATATCTCTGCAAATCAACATACTTCCACAGACAGGAATAAAAAAATCAGACACAAAAGAAATGGAATGTACTGCTTCCCCATTTTTTTTTCTTTTTTTGATTAGGTGATGAGGGCTTATATTTTCAGTGTGCACTTACTATGAACCAATCACATCGTCTGATAATAGGAGTTGAAGAAATAGAAAAAGTATAAGACTTTTTTCAAAAATATGTTTTAGTTGTATATAGACAAAATACCTTTATTTTATTTATTTTTATGTGGTGCTGAGGATTGAACCCAGTGTGACATGTGATAGATGAGTGCTGAACCACTGAGCTACAACCCCAGGCATGAGAGAGCATAAATCTGAGAAGTGAAATTGGAGTGATAAAGAAAAAATGTATGGGTTCCCCAAAATTATGTTTGTACAACTTTGGAAAAGTGCTATAATGTTCTTCAATGACAAATGGAATCCTCTCCTGTTTTCAGGCTCAAGAATGCTGGCAAAGCTGCCTTAGCAAGAGTAATGAGTGACTGACAACGTAGATGGTATGTGGGAGGGCTGTGAGAGAGCTAGGGATTAGCCTTGCTAAAGCTTCCCATGAGGGAAAAATGCTCTATGAATGGAAAATCTTTGATTTGAACATTTAAAAAATGTTTAATGAAAAATTCTATTGCAATTTATCGTTCATATAAAAAGAGAAATGGAGAAGGAAGTAGAGATGAGAAAAGGAAGAGAGAAAAGGTGAAAAAATAGAAACTCAATTTAACTCTTCTGCTAAAGCCACATGTATTTTACACTTTGTTTCAAGGCAACTGCATAAAGGTAACTAACTTGAATTGTTTGTTTTTATAAAGACATAAATCTATTAGAGTCAATATGGTCAAAGTAATTACAAGAAAATAAGAATGACACTAGAGGCAGGATCAGTCTAGCATCTCTTGGTAAGCAGCAGCATTTTATATTTTAAACTCATTTTCAGAAACTCCAAATATTCCCTGGGGCCCAGGGCTACACACCTCTGACAAGACCTTTGTCTCAATAATACCTGAATAGGGCACAGGGATGAACCTGCCAATTCTGCCATCACATTTCTCAGTCATTAACCCAGGGCTGATATTGTTCCTACAGTGTGCAAAATGCTTCAATTCTGGTTAAAGAGGCTGTTAAATGATCATCTGGAACAACTCTGAATCAACAAAGAACATCACATCTGAAATGCACCTGGGAGAGCAGGCCACAGGCTCCATATGTAAATAAGAAAACTCAACCCAGAGGACGGGGCTCTACACTCAATGAAGTGCATGGTTGGTCCTATTTAGGGCCATCTTCTATTCCATCTTCTACTTCTAGAACTGACTTTGTTATTGTGTGTGTCACTAGAACAACAACTAAAATAACACTTATTGAATTTCTAAAAGATTTTTTCTCAGTTTGTTCTGCATTTACATTCCCATTTGATTTTCACAATTTTCTAGTGGTTATGGCTATTATTCCTATTTTACAGAGGACAGCGTTGAGGCTTGGAGAAATTAAGAGCATTTCTGGCTCCCTCACTGCACATATGACCTTGAATAGAGGCTGTTAAAGTTGTCATGTAGAAAATTATCACCATACTAAATTCCTAATATGGTATTTTAAAAGGTAACATTAGGCAGTTTATGTGACTACCCAGCACAATGGTGGGTATAGGGTATGTCACAACATCAGCCAGAATTTCTCAGAGTCTTCCAGGAGCTTCCATTTCCCAGAAATAAAATCCAGGTTCTTGACTCATCTATAGGGCCTGAGCTATCTTGAAACACCCAGTCTTTCAGTTTTGACCACTCTTTCAATTCTTCTCTTCGTGAGACCCTCTCTACCCTAAAGTACTATCCTGCAGCATCCACCTCAGAAACCATACTATTTAAAATTGTGGCTCCTAACTCCACCATTCCCAATACTTTCACCCTACTGTTCCCTTTTCTCCATAGTATTTATCATTAATACACTGTATTTTTATATATTTTCTATTTTTATCCTTCCCTACCAAAATTTAAGCTGCAAGGAAAGAAATTAATCAGCTTTGTTTTATTCTTGCTGAGCACCCAGTTGATGTTCCTTCATTAAATAAATATAGGGATATCCTTCTCTGTCCTTTACTTTCTTTCTCATTCAAGGTCACATCCTTTTTTGATCAGAAGTATATATCCTTCGAAGTATGCAAAAGTCAATAGAAACACTTCAACTTTTATATGAAATATATTTAAAGGGTTACAAGACAAAAAGAAAAAAAATCCAACCAAGCAATAACAAAACAAAGTTTGAATCAGGGGCCTCTTTACCTGCACTGCAGCTCCTAGTTTGAGAAGTGTAGGACTTTTTTGTAAAAAATTTTTCATTTTTTTAAAGTATCCATGGGGGCTTAGGCAGACTGAATCACCCATTCTCTACTCTCTCATATTTCAGTAATGAGCATTCATTGACTGAATCCTCTCTGCACAGGACTCTGCATATGCCATGACTAAATGGAAGACAGACCACACCTGTGCATCTCAATTCATTATTATATGATAGATACTAAGAAGGTATTATATTCTGAAGGACCCAAGTAGGGGGCATGTACCCCCAGTTGCAATTTCAGAGAACAAGTTTAGTGACATCTTGAAAGATATCCAAGATAATTCGGTCTCTAAACAACAGAGAGGAATTCAAGTCAGTGCTCACACTGAGCAAATAAAAAGTTATAAAGTATCATAAGGCACCCATGGAACTGTAAGAAGTTTTGTAATACTATGACATCAGACATGAGGCTCAGCCTCTCCTATGTGTTATATAAAAGAATCAGCCTTTACTTGTGGAAAATAGATTGATCCAAATTGTGTGCAGAATTATCTTGTTATTGAAAATGTCTTTAATCCAGGCTTACTAAAGATTTAAAAGTTCTTTTCTCCAAGTTAGGGCATAATCTCTTTTTTTTCCATGCCATTATGTAAGCTTCCAGGTGACCTCTTAATCTTTAGAATGTACTCCTAAACATTCTTGAATGTCTGCTTCTCCCTATGTCCAATATAGTTTTATCAAATGGCTAAATTTTAAAATTCTCTTGAGACTGATGAATCTGGCCAATATGGGGTTCCCTGATAATTATTTAGTGCCAGTTTTTCTTAGTTGAAAGAGCCCTTGTGAGAGAAGAAACTAATAGCACTTTTCACAGCAGAGGACAGAGGAATGAGTAGAATCAGGTGAAGAGTGCACCCTGGCAGAGAATCTCACTGATGGCCTGAAAACACTAAGTTTAAAGTCAGAAAAGGATAGGCAGGAGAGGGAGAGACAGGTCATAGAGGAGAAGATAAAAAAGAACTACAGTATGGGTAGAACAGAGAGGGATTCCTCTTCATTTCAAACCTCACCCTAATGGGTCTTAAAATGAAACATTAGCACCTATGTACTTGTATATTTTATTACTAATTAGACCTAACATACTTGTCAGTTTTGATTGAGGTGTTTAGTGTACAGTATGCTCAGTTGAGCAGGGGTGAGCTCTTTTAGATCAAGATTGATGTCACAACAAGTAATGGAATGTTTCACTTAGGTAGTTTGGTTCTTTGATATCTGCAAATATTTTCAAAACACAATATTTTTCAAAAGGTTTCTACATGGTATTTTGTTATGAAATATTGCAAGAAATAACGTGGTTTGAAAAGTACTGACAATACTGTAAAAAGTAAACAATTGGCATTTCCATTTTCACTTACAAGAATTTCCTTTTTATTTATTTTTTTACTTATATTGGAAGTTTCATTTGTTTTTCTTTAAAGAAGAAGGCAATGAATGACTTCAAGCCCACTTCCAAACAAAACACAGCTGTATTATGTTATTTGCTCCCTTTTCAGTATTACAGCCTGGGAGAATTTTTAAGTACTATTTACTTATTGATGACTTAAAATATCTGTTTATCAATAGGCTATTCCTTTAATATTAAATATTATAATGATTTCTACAGTTAAAATGTTTACACCTAACATCTTTTTAAAAATTTTTTTAGTTGTAGATGGACACAATACCTTTTTTATTTACTTAGTTTTATGTGGTGCTAAAGATTTAACTCAGTGCCTCACACATGCTAGATAAGCACTCTCCCACTTAGTCACAACTCCGGTCCCACATAAATCCTTTAATTTAATTACAAAATTGTGTCCAGTGGATAATATTAAAGGGTTGAGAGAATAATTTGGCTGAGATACTGGTTGTAATTATCCCTATATACAGAAAAGCAACCTGTGTCCCAGTGGGGTTAAGTGATTGCCTCAAAATGGAAAATTCATGAGAAGGCACCACCAGGCCCCAAGTAGTCATTGTATAATTCTATAAGGTAGAGACTTTCATAGAAATATATACTGACCATGTGCCAAAGATTGAATTCATGAATGAGAAATTTAGAAACATGACAAAGTTGGTTGGAAGGACATGGGGAAATCATATATATATATATCAATCACAGAGTCTGTTGAAAAAAACGTTGTAAGAAAACTGCAACAAACTGGGGGTACTGTATATACAAAACTGGATAATATTCTATAAGGCAAGAAAACCCTAAATTTTGGAGTTACATTTTCTAGTAAACAGAAAATATTTGCAGCTAGTTAATCTTTCTTAGTTTAACATTTAACTTCAGAGAGTTCATGTACAAATGTATAGTACTAGTTAGTCAAAGTTATCTTCCTCTATAGCAAAAGTTAGCAAACATTTTTATATGGCACCAGGTAGCAAATATTTTTGACTTTGTACACCACAGAGACATTGTCACATCCATCTAGCTTTGTTATTAATATTAATTTATATTAATAGCACTATTAATATTAATAATAATTAATATTAATTATTAATGTTAATTAATTAATATTCATTACCTATTGCCAGTAGCTGCTTTCTGCTTTCAGCCGCTATTGGCAATAGGTAATGAATAAAGATGACTCTGTTCTCATATGTCTGTATTTACATCAACAACAACAAAAGAGACAATGGCTAGATTTGACAGGACATAGTTTTCTAATCCATTTGTCCTAGATTGGACTGAGGGAGATCCCATATCCAACATTATAAGAAATTAAAAGTGTTGGAGATGTGGGGAATTAGCTCAGTGGTAGGGCACCCATGGGTTAAATACCCACTACCCCCCAAAAAATATGTTTTAAGGAAAAATTAATCATATTGAAAATTCTTTATATTTAGTTATTATCACATATGACTTAGAATAAATTCACCTATAGCACTACTACTATATGTTCATTGGGATGCTAGAAAGAAAGTAAAAGCATCATTTCAATTGTTTAATGAAGTACAACATTGAGGTAATAATAATTTCATAGGAAAGTTATTCAAACTTTAATGAATATATGAAGAATATGCCAAAGTCAAACTGTGATTCTTTTTTGGATTTCCAACATGTAGTACCAAAATTTTACATTCCTTTTTATTAATTAAGCATAATCTACAATCTAACAAAAATGATTAATCAGAAACTGAAGTTGTGTGTTAATTATGATCCATTGAAACATTTTATATTTGCAGTATAAGGTTTTTATAGTATCTCCAGCTTGCAAAACTAACATTAAATACTGTGTGGATTAATAGCTGTCAAGTGTGCTCTACTTTCAGTATAAAGTAATATAAATTAGCTTCATAATTTGTCAATTAATATAGTTCATCACTTCTGAAATTCTTTTAACTCTTATGCGCACTTACTGCTATAGTTACAGGTACATATTTTTCTGAAAAAAAATTTTTCTTGATTCTTAAGTTATAAGAAATAACTTTGGTTCTGTTTTTTTTTTCTCTCTGTATTTCAGTTTCCTGATTGAGCAGGCTACAGAGATAAGACATTTCTGAGTAAACTCAGTGGAGAGTGAACCAGACTTAAGGCAATGACCCTGAGCAGCTACCATCAAAAACCTTTGTGCTATTTTCTCCAGCAGTTTTTCTCATTAAAAAATAAATACACTTTAAAGCATTTTCTTTTCCTAAAAGTTATTCAAGGTTGAAAAATGAATTCATTTCATTTAAGAAAAAAAATCTATTTTTTTAAATAATGGAATAGTCTTATTAATAAATGTTTAGCCTCTTTCTCTTTCTGTCTCTCCATCCATATTCCCTCCCACTCACATTAAACATCTTTCATAAATCAACGTTGTTGTGTCCTCTAGAAATCAAGTAGCCTGTAGTTTCCTATAGAACACAGTTCTCACTTTATATGAATAGTTTTTGGCAACAATTCTAGAGCTCATTTCCCCAATTTAGAGTTTCTTTACTCTCATCAGTCTACCACCACAGCAGAATTTCTTAATTATGTTGTTAAAAATATCATGTGTCATGCAATGCCCACTATTTTGCCTAAATATGGGTATTATTAGTAAACAAATAAGCAAAACTGGAAAAAATTAATATCTCAGGCAACAGAAGAATACCTTCAACCACGGCTATATTGCTAGTACATCAGACTCAGGAGAACAAAGCTTAGAAAGGTGTTGCATATACAGTCTCACCTCCACCCAGCTTTCTTTTGTAAAGGCTTGCCTTTGCCCCAGACCTTAGATATCAAACATTTATGACCAACTTCGGGGGAAAAAATAAAAGTCACTTCCTGTTGGAATATGTTCTCGGCCAACAACATCAAGAAGATGAGAAAGTCTGAGTTAATGGCTGAAGTTATTAATTATAAACTTAATTTTTGAAGAAAAGAAATTAAGTTTGCTATAGCAATTGAGTTGCTTTGCTAATAATTTCTTTGATACTGAATTGGGTTCTAAGGGCAGCCTTAAAATTAACTAAAAGTGAACTGGCATAAAACAGCAGACATTTGGGGGCTGTAAGTCTGAAGTCAAGATACCAGAGGACTGTGTTCCTCTGCAGTCTCAGGAGAATGTGCATGCTGTTCCAATGTCTGGGGACCCAGGCGTTCCTCACCCAGAAGATGCCTCTCTGCTTCTGCCTTCACATGGTATTCTTCCTGATTCAGTGTCTAAAGTTCATTCTTCTCATAAGGACACCAATCATATCGGACTATCTTCCCTTCCCTTCCCGATGTATTTTGGGTGTGGGAACGTGGCTCAGCAGGGACGCGCCTGATTGCAATAGAGGAGACCTTGGGTTTCATCCCTAGAACCGCGAACAAAGAAAAGAAAAAAAGTAAATGATTCCGATTGCATTTGTTAAGAACTCCATTCTCAAAAGGGTAAAACACCCGTGGAAACCGAAAGCTATCCGTTTCAGGGCCCATTCCCTTTGTCCTGACGCAGGGCAGGAACCCGCAGTCCACGCCCCATCTCGTAGCTCCGCCCCAATACCCCTGGGCACAGCCTTGCCCTGCTCGCACAGGTGCACGCACTGGCGCACGCGCTCATGCTCGCTCGCTCGCCCGCAGGCACCGCCAGCTGCTTCTGCGCCCTGGGTTTCTGGGAGGCCTGGAAGAGGCCGGCAGACGGGGGAGAAGGACGTACCTTCCAGTCCCCCAGGTACTTCCTGCTGACTGCTGCCTGGGCTCTTCGCTTCTGGTCCCACGGCTTCGTCGCCCTCTGGGGAGGCATGGCGTCACCTTTCCCCTTTGCAGTCCCCGGTGAGGTCCTGGGGACTCTCACAGAGGCAGCCTGGGCCCTCACCACCGTTCTGCTGTTGGCTTTCCCAGAGCCGGGAGGAGAGCCTCAGGTAGGGCGGACTTCAGTATCCCTCGCTGTGTGTGGCAGCGGGCACTGTCCTGGCTGGAGAGGCTTCGGGCGAGGAGTTGGGCGAGGCAGTGCGTGGAGAGGGGGCGCGCTGTCTGTCGCTGTGAGGCACATGGCTGGGTGGATGCAGTGGAGATTATAGTTGTAGGCCAGTGGGGCAGAGGAGGGGTGTGCTGTTCCTGGTGCTCACTCCTTCAGGCGGCTGAGTGGGTGTGGTGGGGTTATAGAGCTCATAGTTGGGTGTAGTTGTGGGACAGTGGAGGGGGTGTACTTGGGAAGCTGCTGGAGGTGGAGCCCCTCTCCTGAACTGGGGAAGGGGAAAGGGAGAAGAGTAAAACACGTGAATTCAAGGGAAGCTTGTCTCTATTGTTAAAAGTATGGATGTATCATATTTTAAAAACTGTTCTGAACTATATCTGCAAGTGTTTTTTTTTTTCTTCACAGAAGTAAATTCCAATTTTTCAGTGTAAGTCCAGCCATTATCTGATTTGTAATGATTCATTTTTTAAAATATACCAATGGCTTCCATATTTTAAAACGACCCATTTTATGGAAACCATTTTTGAAAGTCCTCGCTTAATTTGCCTTATATTTCACTATTTCCCAATAAGTAGAATTACTCTCCATTGACATTTTTCTTTATGCTGTGCAAAGGATATATTCGTTCTGAAATACTTTGATGTGCATTCTTCCAGTGTGTCTAATGCATGCCTCATGGAAAATCAGTTATCAGTTGGTTTTGTCTTAAAATGAGAGATAAGCACTGGAACTGAAATGGTCAAGTTTTTAAGGCATTCACCTAATGTCTTCTGATGACATTTTTCTCTATTGAGACATGTATTTTATAAATGCATGTCTTTGTAATAACACACATATTGCATGCCTTTTGTTGTTTATACAACCAGTTATAGTAAGAAAAAGTTTTTTTGTTATTGTTTTTATTTCACATTATCATTTGATGGTTTTGAACATGTGTCCATGTTCAATAGGTGGGGATTTATTAAATTTATGATCAGCATCTTGATAAAAGAGGCTGTTAGCCAAGTTAGGGTTAATTTTCATTTTACCACAGGGTCATATGTCATAACTAGATTTCACTTAGGGGTAACACAAGTTAACACCAAAATAGACAATTAAGAATATTAACATATTAACAAGCACTATTAAAATTAATTTTTTTTGCCTTTGAGATTTTACCATGGGATTGAGAACTACATGAGGAATATCTCTTAGAAGTTATTTTAAGTGTAGAAGCTTAATACATTTGCCTAGATGCAACCAAGCTTATATATTTTAATTGAACTACTAAAACCTTAAAATCATATCACCTTTTGATTTTCAATATGTAGAATACTTTCTGAGGGTTGGTTATAATTGTCTGAGTTCACTTTATAATTTTTACCATTAAGAGTACCTCAAAATGCAAATGAAGACTCTCATGAGGAAAGTAAATATGTGAAGTTTGGTTTTCCCATAGCAGTTCTGTGGAGCATCCCAGAGCCCCAAAGTCCCTGATAAGCTCCTCTAGTTGGACATTGTAAGTCTTGCTAAGTGCTGCTGATGGTGGGGTATGATAATGGTAGTAGAAAAGAAGAGAAGGGATGCATACTTGATTTTTTTAAAGTTTCTTCTAATTATACATGACAGTAGAATGAATTTTGAGATGTCATACGTAAATGGCATTTAACATCTCATTCTTCTAGTTGTATGTGGTATAGAATCATATTGGTCATGTGTATATGTGTACTTAGGGTAATAATGTTCATTCGTAGGTATTCTTCCTACTCCTTTACCCTCCTCCCCTCCCTTCACTCACCTCTGCCTAATTGAAAGTACCTCTATTCTTCCCTAGAAGGAATCCTCCTGTTTCAGTCTCCCACCTCATTGGCATTACAGGTGTCCACCACTGTGCCTGGATTTCATTCTCATTTATTCTGACTTCATGGGTAATATTTCTTTTCTCAAAGACTTATTTCGATTGGCACATAGTAAGTTCATATTGATATGGTATAGTGTAATCATTTTGTTTCATGGGTAATGATCTATCTCAACTTCTATCATTGCTTTGTTGTAAATATATATATTTAAAACATCTTCCCTATAGTTAGTTTTGGATATACAACACATTACTTCAGCTATATTCCCCCAGTTCTGCCATAGAACACCATAAATTATTCCTCCTAACTGTAATGGTGTTCTGGTTGACAAATCTCTCTGCATCCTCTCACACTCTTCCCAGCTTCTGGTAACAACTATTCTCTTAACCGCTGTGAGATTTATTGTGTTAGATTCGACATGTAGGTCAGATCAGGTAATACTTGTCTTTCTGTGCCTGGCTTATTTTATTTAGCATAATGTCCTCCGTGTCCATCCATGTTGTGTTGCATATGACCAGACTTCATTTAATTTTATGGTTTCATAATATTTCTTTTTATATATCACATTTTTTAAATTCAGTTTGTCAGTTTATGGGCACTTCTGTTGTTTTCATTTCCTGGCTATTATGAACTGTACTACAATCAATACAGTAGTTAAGGTGTTTCTTTAACATGTCCATTTCATTCCCTTTTGTGTAAATCCAAAGTGGAATTGCAAGATTATGTGGTAGCTCTACTTTTAGTTTTTGGAGGAACCTCCTTATTGTTTTTTGTAGCAACTGAACTAGCTTACATCCAACTATCACATTCTTCAAAAATGTTTTTTGTGATTTGCCTACCACATGTATCCCAATACTTTCCCTAATATTATGGCTTTCCAAATATGAAAATATATGCCTAGCCAAACCACTATCTCACTATTTTCAATAGTGTCATGTAAAAGGAAAGTTTCTAAAGTTTCTCAAACAAACAATGACAGTTTCTGTCTGGAACTTTATTAGATTTTTATGCAGAGTTATCTTTGACTTTCTTAATCATTTCCGCAGTTCATTTCAATAAACTTAATTTTTAAGTTTCCACTGTATTATTAGTTTTAAAAATTGATTTGTTATTTTTACTTTACCATATTTTTTAATAGTGCCTCAAATCTACCTTTGTATCCCAGATACTGTTGAATTTATGTATTGAAATGCAAGAAATAAAATGGCCATGTGAGGCATGAATTTAAAAAAAGAATAATTTGATATTATTTAAAAATAATTTCAATAACAATGCTATGAAATTAAGATGCTAATATTTCAAATATATTTATTTTTCTAGCACTTAAGACAAATAATCAAACTAATCACCAAGAAAATAATAAGTACATGCATTATTATTTAGGCTGTTTATATATCCCTGTGAGTCTCAGAATTATTGCCTTTTATTTGGTTCTAAAGAAAAGTCATATATTACTATTGCTGCATCATTTAAATAAAATCTTTTTCATTATTGTTTTAGTTCTGCCTGGCATTTCAAGTATTTCTAGTAGACTTAGTGTATTAACTTATTAATATATTCTGCTTAACTTGCATGGTAGATTCTTTCAGATTATGTGGGAATATTTTGACATGCATAATGTAGTTTTATTTGGTCAACATACTGTTTTCTTAAGCTATATAATTATGAACCATACAAACAAAAATATTTTACACAGGTCACATCAAAATGAAGAGAAGTAAAGCAATTTCATTAAAAATATAACATTTTGTGTTCACCATTGAGCATCAAATTTCTTAATTATCATATCTTGTCATTTTTCTCTTTCATTTCCTAACACAAATTATATTATTTAATACATCTTATAAAAAATTGAATTTTTTGTTTGTTTGTTTGTTTTTGTTTTGGTGGTCCCTATGGGAAATTTTTTTTTGTAGTGCTGGAGATTGAACCCAGGGCTTTCTGCATGCAAGCCAAAAACTCTACTAACTGAACTGTCTCCAGTTCTTGAATTCTTATTAATAATTTTTTTTCCAGCTAAAGTGAAATTTTCTAAATATTTCTATGTGTGTGTATAACACATAACATGACTATGGGTAATATTACATTTATGTACATTCATACAACACATATGGGGAGAGAAGGAAAGAATGACTATTTTTTAAAAATATTTTTTAGTTGTTGATGTACCTTTATTTTTTATTTTTTTAATTATTTTAATTTATATGTGGTGCTGAGGATCAAACTCAGTGCTTCACACATGCCAGTCAAGTGCTCTGCCACTGAAGCACAATACCAGCCCCAGAATGATTATTTTTGTGTTTAGGTAATGATATTTGTCTGTATGTGTATTTTTCCTATAAAATTTGAACTTAAAAGTGAAGTACGATAAAGTGATCTGAAATTAAATAGTTAATAAACAGAAAAATTAAGATTCTAAGTCTGGTCTGGTGCTACATTTATTTTTCTATAATAGGCCTTTGAATATCAGATATTGATCAGGTAAAATCAGTAACATGAAACTGATTATCTGGGGAAGATAATGAATATTAAACACATTTGAGAAATTCAGAATATCAACTGTGTTTCCTTTTTTTCCTTTTTCTCTTTTTATCATGGTTTTTTTTCCCCCCACTAATTGCAAAGTATAGCACCTGTCACGACCTCTTTTGTCATCCACTTTGGCTACCTAAATAATTTGTTTAGAAAATTTATAATGTATTATCCACTATGATATATAATTGTAAAAGTTTGAGACAAAGGTTTTCAACTTTTTGTACATTATTTTCATTTCTTTGATTTTCTCACATTTATTTTAATGAGAACACATGTAATGGGAGATAATATTTTTTTTAATTTCAATGTTGTAATTTTTGTAGGTCTTGATCTTCATGTTTGTTGTAATATAGAGTTATATACTATCCAGAGAATAATCTTATTTTGAAAACATAGGACATAATGTCAATTAAACAGGAGAATTTACAAGTTTAAGGGCAGCCTCAACAACTGTGTGAGACCCTTTCTCAAAAATGATTCCATCTCCATCACTGAAAATAAAAGTTGGGGAATCTAGCTCAGAGGTAGAACACCCCTGGGTTTATTCTCTGGTATTCAAAAAATATGAATAAAAATAAATGAAAAAATGACCAATTAGTTGATAACAATTTTTTAAAATAAGCTATTAAAGTTTGTTTTGTGATTTAATTGGAACAAATTAAAGGATAAGGCTATTTTGTTCTAATCATAATATTGTACAACTCAAAGGATTTATTTTGATAATTTTTATATTACTGAAATATTGGAATATTACATTAATTATTTATCTCTCTGTCAATAACTAGTTGTCAGCTAGTTATATCTAGTGTATAGTCAGCTGGATTTGGCCACAATTCTTTGATAATATCAATCATTGAATTATAAATATGGCTCAAGAAACTTAATCTGGAGGCTTACTGAGGCTGGGCTGTGGGTGGGAAATATTTAGCATGAAAATAATAACATGGACTTTTGAAAATATTTCTGTTTTTGATATAAGAATATATATATTTATCCATTTACTTAAAAACACACTTGATTGGAGATTTAAAAGGCAATTTGATATTACAGCTTTTTATATGACAAAAGAGGAAACAGCTACCTTGTCCTCTAAATGGAGAAGAAGACGTGTGTTCTCTTCATTTCAGATCATCAAGATCTGAACCATTTGCTATTAAGGAACTGAAGCAATTTTCTTATTTTCTTTGTGTTCCTAGTTCTCCATCTAAAAGTAGCAATAAATATAGTAGTTTTTTTTAGAGCATTTTGTATTAGTTTTAAGTAAATGGCATGTGGAGGCAGCTTACATATGTAGCCAATACCTAACAAAAATAGCAACAACTTTCATTTTTTAATTGTCATCTGTCTTATGGTCCTTTTTCCTTATGCTACAACAGAGCCATAGAATTAGACAGATTTAATTTCTGAGAACATCAGTGATTCTTTGTGATGTAAGGTATGACAGTGAGCTATCTTTATGCGTTTCATCTGTCATAAATCAATTGGTGATGAATGGTTCCTTTTCTGCACATACGTTTGAAAAGTTTATGTATTGGTAAACTGTTGGGTGACATATTTGGAACACAGTCAGTTGTAGCTATTTTAAACAGTATTACTAACAGCCTGCTAAATTGGCTTCATGACACCTATCTTCTGCACCTTTTCCTATTATTTTCACTTCCACCACAAATTTCTTTCTAAAAATAATTTTACTCTTGTCACATTACTTCAGGTGTACCTTTAGGATAAGAATACAAACAAAAAAGAAACTAACAAATATAATGGATTCCTTTTGTTAGGCAACAAGCTAAACGTACTGTAGAAGTTATCTAATTTAGTTCTTCCACTGATTCTTTAATAGAGGTGATTGTTTTCCCAATTTTAACTGCTGAAGAAACTGGCAGAAGTAAGATGAATCATGTTCTAGTGGCATCATCCTCTCATTCTAATTGAGAATTAATGAAATATCTGTCAGTGATTTTCAGCTCCTTGCAACTTAGAAGAAACATGCTTTTATGCACTGAAAATAAATATTAAAAAGTAATGTCATGTTACACATTTTTATTAAGGGAGTAGAACAATAAAAAACCCTAAGTATCAGCAGTCTGATATAAAATAAATATCATTTTAATATCTACATCAATATTTCTGGGAATAATATTTTTAAAAAATGATCTAAGGTATTTGAAAAAAGCTACAACACTTCACTGAAATAAGTAGCACTGTTATATTGCTTTTCTAACTAAAATAAACACTCAGGATATATTGAATTAAAAATAATTTCTAGAATTAAGCTATAAAGTATGATATTTAAATAGTTTAATTTTATTTAAAATATTTGTGTATGATGAAGAAGTGTGAACAAGACTGATTAATCATAACAGAGATACCTGTGAGTAGTTCTACCAAATATTCAACTCTATCATGATACTATAGTAAAGCATTATAGTATGGACACAAGATAGTAGATCTGTTGTATGAGAATAACAGTGGAAAACTAGAAAAGTTTCTAATTCTTTTGAAAATGCATCTGATAATGCAATTTTAGAACTTGAAATTTTTATATTATTAAGTGCATTTCTAGAAATCTTGCCTGAAGTTACAGGAAAAAAATGTGACATTTTATGGATGAGTTCATGCTATTATATTATAAGTTAAACAGCAGAAAGTTGCTTTTTGTGTTATATTTTTCTTTTTACAGATGTTTGTTAATGGGATGCCTTAAGTTTGACATATCTTATACAATAAAAAAGTTGGGAAATTATTCCTGGTGGACAGTAGTTTGCTTTTTTGTTCTCCTTAATGGTCCCCATGACAGTTATTTAGGCTGACATCTAAAAAGGTTATTGCTGCCTTTAAAATACATGTTAGACCAGTTTCTGTTATCATGATATTAATTATTTTGTCATAACCTAGATTCAGTATCATATCTAACACTGTGGGAGAATAGTAAGGATTGTTGAAGAAAGGGGTAATAAAATAGAACACATTGTATGTTCAAGTTCTTATAGGCATGACATTAAGCACCTTGCAGCACAACAAGTTGTAGGTAAATTCTTCTCAGTCACATTATCACTTATGTATGCAATATGTTTTGTTGTTCTAGAACAGAAGTATCTAGGGAGATCTTTCAGATTCAATTACACTGAATTCTAAACAAGCAAGTTGAAATGGATATATTTCTCTCAAAACAACTAATGGAAATAAAGAAAACTTTGATTTTTAAATTAATTTAACAACTATCTATTGTGTTCAAAAATAGCAATGTAGTTAAATTAGAATTCAAATTAATACCTATAGATTTTTCAAATATGTGAGCTTTTTAAATTTTTGCATGAGTCCAAAGTAACAATGAAATTACCTAAATCCATAACCTAAGGGACCAGTTTTCCACTTTTCACTTCCCAGTAACTAATTGTGTATCTATTCTTTCCCTATTCTGCAATAACTCCTGGTAATGACTAAAAGCTGTTCTAGAAATAGAAGTAGTAGTAGTAGTAGGTGAAAGTATTTTTTAATGCCATTTTTTTTCAATTTGTAATCTCTTTATTTGAATGGGACATGGCTGCATTATCTCTGCCCACATGTGGTTTAGAGATATGTAACAGAGCAGAAGGGTGAAACTCCTCTCCACTGTGCTATCGTTTATAGGAACACATTAGTAGCAACAAACCTGCTCTCATTCAATGCAGATATTGAAGCCAAAAACATGGTGTACATCAGTCACCATTATTTCTAAATTATTTGAAATATATTTCTTTAAAATTAATAGTGATGCATGCTAACAAATACTGATTATAAGCAGAATTTTCTTGATTAGAATAGTAGCAAATGTTGAAAGTTCTCCTCGTATTCCTTGTCCTTCTTTTGTAGCTCATATGTATACTTAGTTTGTCTCAATGATTTAAGTCCACATTTAGAATTCTAGAGACTCATGTATAAACCTGAACTTCAAGCTTCTCTGAAGGAACCTCATGTGGTCTCACTTGAGCCATAATACTTTATGGTGTGGTGTACAGGGGTGCATCCAACATGCTGGGAATATGTGTTCTCCAGTTTGCTGCTGGCAACTACAGCATTCACTCAGACCACCTACTTTGCCTCTATAAATGAATTTACAAGTCTTTTAAATATATATTTTGATAAAGATTTCATGGTGGTTTCTACTGATATACAAGAACATGGCCTACATAATATATTATGCATCTCTTTGAAATGGGATTAAATTTTTAAGTTTAGAATTTGGCATTTGAATAGTTTTCTTTCTATATACTATAAAAATCATGTTCCCATTAGAATTTTTGAAAGTCTGATTAGGTTACTCATTGCTAGAAGTGGATAAATAATTGCTAAAAGTAGATAAGTCATGGATATTGCAAGCTGTCGTATGTATTACTTTTCAGTTTTGTTCCTTAAAAATGCAAATGATTTAGTGTCTTTCATGATGCTAAAAATAATCTGTATAGGTCAGCATAAATCTTGTTGATACACAAAATTTCTGAATTAAATTTTTCCTAAAATTATAAATAATTTTAAGTAGCAATTAACGTGGAACCAGAGTTAAATTTTTTTTGAAAAGTAGCTTAGTATTATGTTACCAGGATTATCATTAAAAGTGAGAATACATTTTTAATATTATTTTTATTAGAGTCTATATTATACATAGTATTTGGGTTAATTCTAACAAAATCATACAGGCATGGAATTCCAGTTGAGTTAATGATCCTCTCTTTTCCCTTCTGTCCTAACTCTCCTCCTCCATTCTCTTCTTCCTATTCGCCTGGACATTCTTTCACTTGTCTATTTATTTATATTTGATTACTTCTTTCTACTTATACATAAAGGTGCTATTCCCTGTGGTATATCTGTATATGCATATAACATGATTTTTAAAGAATCCCTTCTTCATTGCCTTCTCTTTCTCATTCCCACTCTTCCTCTCAATCTTCTTTTTTCTACACTAATGGTCTTCCCTATGTCTTATGATATTATGTTCTTTCCTTCTCTATTTAACTTCAGCTTCTAATATGAAACTTTTGACTTTTGAGTTTCTTGGTTTGGCTTATTTCACCTAGCATGATATTCTCCCCCCACCCATTTACCAGCAGATGGCATAATTTATTATTTATGGCTGAGTAAAACTACATTGTATGTATGCGTACCACAATTTCTTTATGCTTTCATCTATTGACAGGCACCTGGGTTGATTTCATAAGTTAGCTATTCTTAATTGTGCTACTATAAACACACGTGGCCGTATTACTATACTAAGCAAATTTTATTTTGGTAATTTTGTGAAAATACTGAGTCATGGGATGGCTGGGTCATGCCATGTTTCTCATTTTAGGTTTGGGGGAATCTCCAAACTGTTTTCTTTCTTTTCTTTTTTTTTAAATTTTAATATTTATCTTTTAGTTCTCGGTGGACACAACATCTTTGTCTGTATGTGGTGCTGAGGATCGAACCTGGGCCGCACACATTCCAGGCGAGCGCGCTACCGCTTGAGCCACATCCCCAGCCCTCCAAACTGTTTTCCAGAGTGGTTGTACTAGTCTGCAGTCCCACCAGCAGTGTACAATTGTGCCTTCCCCCTACATCCTTACCAGCATGTATTACTATTTGTGTTCTTGATCATTACCACCATGGCTGGAGCAAGATGAAGTCTTAGTGTAGTTTTGGTTTGCATTAATCTAATTGCTAGAGATGTTTCATGTATTTTGGGGACTTTTTTTCCCTTAGAAATTTCTGTTTAGTTCTTTTGCTCATTTATTGACTGGGTGTTTTTTGTTTGTTTGTTCATTTGGTGATTTTTGTTATTTTTGGTGGTAAGTTATTTTTTAATATTTATTTCTTAGTTGTACTTGGACACAATACCTTTATTTTATTTATTTTATGTGGCGCTGAATATCAAACTTAGGACCTCACATGTGCTAGCCAAGTGCTGTACCTTTGAGCCACAATCCTAGCCCAGTGTTAAGTTTTTTTGAGTTGGTTATTTCTGTTTGTTAATGCCCTATCAGTGGATTAGCTGGCAAAAATTTTCTCCATTTCTGTAGGAAAAAATATATTTTTTATATTGAGCTTTCTAACATGTAAGATAAATATCTCTCATAAATAAGAGAAGACACAGGGACTAATTAAGAAAAAGCAACATAGTTTATGCAAAGTCTATCTCTTTTAATTTAGAGCCCATTATCTTTGTGACCCTTTTGGAACAGGAATGCCTGACATTGGTATCTGGGATTCTGATTGCATAAATTGAATCAAGAGGACTTGTATAACATGGAAAAAACTTTCATGTCATTGGAAAGCTTTCAGAACTAAATCCATGCAACTTAAATTCTTTACATGTGAATGTTTCCTTTGAAAAATCAATGTTAAATAGGTGTTAAGCAATGAGAAAGCTATTTCTGTAATATTGGACATACAATGCACAATTCTGTAAATTTTCTCTAAAAATAAAACAAGGAATCTTACTGATGAGGCTTGGTATTTCTGGAAAAGTAGACGTTCTTCAAAATATGATTGATACACTCTACTGGCAAGTTGAGGATTTTGCTCGTTAATTAAATATAATACTTAAATTCTTTACTAACATGTGTTAGGGAATGGGGCTATTGACATAGAATACAGTTCATGTTCTCGAGATGCTCTTGGTTGAGGTGGGTGTAGTTTACATAACTCCAAGATGCCATGATGAATGCTGTGACAAAGGCAAGGATTTGTGGAAAGAGTAAATGTTGGAAGCAGTTTTGGAAATGACTGGAGTTCATGTGGCCACTCTAGGCAGAGGAGATGCATTTCAAAGTGAAATAGCAGCACATATGGAAGCAGAGTGGGAAGAGTAGGAAGTGGCTACTCTTAATTTACGTTATTATTATATGCTTATATTCATACAGTATTTTGTAAGGTTAAATTCAGTTGAGAAGTATTAATTTTGTGAATAAACTATTTATATTTTTTTCAGAGTGGCCAATCACCAGTTTTACTCACCATAAAGAAAAACAGACTGATGATGGTAGAATAAAGCAACCATACGTGCAGTTGATGATAAGGGAAGGTATAGCACATTATTTATATATTTGTTTATTTTTTTTTTTGAAAAGGCTTAATATTATAGGGAAAATCACTCAAGTTAAAAATATTAAATTAATGGGAATGACATAACCATTGGAATACAGTGAAATATATGAACATGAACTACAATTAGGGATAAAACCAGTTATTCAAACTGACTGATGAAAATAAGAGTATGTCGTATGACTCACATGTCCTTATAATTATTAGCTGATGATTATTATTTGATTTTATTGATCACATGGTCTTGTGTTAGCTAGAGTTTTCATTTTAGTTTTATAAATATGGACTTTTAGTTTGCTTTTTTTTTTCTCCAGTATTGAACTTTTTAAACTTTCTTTTAGATTTTATCTTCTCTTGGTATAATTTCCTTTTGGAAATGCTTTGTTGAGCATAAATAGACATTGAAAATAATTTTGTTCTTTGGATGATTGTTTGCTTTAAATTACTTTCTTTGTAGAATATTATTTTTTATTATTTCTAAATGAGTTTTAATTGCTGTTGACACATGTTGTCAATTTCTAATGAAAAAGAGGGTAACATATGCTTGAAGGCTGGTTGCAAGATTATACATGTAGCATCAATGCTTCTCAGAGTGAGTGACTGAAGCAACAATGACTATTATTATCATAGTGCTACTGTTATTGTATTACACCTGCAAATAGCTTTTTTACTTCTTCACCTTTGGCTGACTGTGAATTACAATGTTACATCACCCTAGGAAGCAAAAGGAGCTTTATTCCTCAAAATCTTTGCCAACTCCAGATGAATGACCTAGTCATAGTTACTGTCCATTGAAGGATTTTAAGTTTGTAACTCTCCCCTTTGGGGACTAAAGGTTTCTTTTTTTGTGTGTTTGTTTTCATTTTAGACTTACAAATGATTTTCAAAGATAAAGGCTTGATCTTCCAAGATGTTTATGTCTGTTAGTGTATGTAAAGAAAATATATCAAATTGCTAAAATATAATAAATTGGCTGTTTAAATAAATTTATTAAAAATACTTAAGGTTGAAGTTATCTCTCTCTCTCTCTCTCTTTTTTTTTTTTTTTAGAAAAACCCTTATGTTGTCTGTGGAACATAAATCAACACAAATAGTTGATCTGCTTTTTCAATGTGTTGTTAATGTGTCTCTTCAAATACTGTGGATGGGTTGTCTTGTTTTATGAAATTGCTAGTGGCAATACTGCATAAGTATTTACATTACAATACTAGTCAACATTAGATGCATATTCACAATAGTTACACCTGTTGCATCTCACACATGAGGTGAGATTTTATAGTGTCAGTATGTATGGAACAGTAGTGAGTTAGGACAGTTCATCAGTCAAAAACCCTTCAAAAGTCTACCCTAGAGATAGTGATGAAACTTTGGGTGAAGATGAGGGAGGTGAGGTGAGGGGGAATGGGGGCAGGAAAGATGGTGGCATGAGATAGACATTATTACCTTGGTACATGTATGACTGCAAATTTGGTGTGACAGTACATCATGTATAATCAGAAATGAAAAGTTGTGGTGCAATTGTGTACAATGAATCAAAATACATTCTGCTGTAATTAAAATAGAAAAATAATTAAAATAAATGATTTAATTAAAAAAAAAAGTAGTGATGTGTGCATGAGTCACCTCCAAGGTTTGTTCTCTCCTCTCCCCTCCCCTGTCCTCTCCTCTTCATGCGTTGGTAGGAAATTGTTCTAGCATTGAGGTATACCACTAGCCAGTATCTTAAAACTTTGTAAGCCTTTATCCTTAGGGTTTCCAGCATTATCCATTTCATTCCAAGCATAACCCCTACTCATGGGCACAAATAGTATCACACCTATGATTTTTCTAAGTAGCTATTTGGGTCTTGAAATGCCCAGTTTAGCAGAAGTTAGCTTTTCCACCATTATCCTTTAATTTACCAAGGACCTAATAATATCCTTGAAGTCTAAGGAAGATAATTCTGTAGTCAGATGGATGAAGATAAAGGGATTTAAAATTGTTCCTTTGTCTCTGTGAGTTCAGTTACTGTAGTGTTTCTGCTAGAACTGACCCTGTAGATTTGTAGTGAATAGCTTTTATTACAATATGTCCTGACTAGTCCCAATCCCTGAGTCTTCATGGTAACACACACTTAGACTCAAAAGTTGCAACATTCTTTTTAGGTCACATGCACTCATGCTTTTTTATTCAACCATTATTTCCAAGCAGCAGCACTGTGCTTTGACAGCTTGGCCTCTAGCTTTGACCAACAAATATTAAGCACTCTGACCCTGTATCCTTTTAGGAGCCTTATTTGGAACCATATTAGCCTTACCCTTTTGGGTACATTATTGTTTGAGGATTTTGTCTTTTCTATCAGAAAATTGATATCATTCAAAGCTATCAGAGAGCTTCAAATAAGGTCACTGGAAGAGATGGGAGTTTTCTGTCATCTTGGCTAACAAGTGTGTGCCCTGAATTGTTCCCTTTTTTGAAATAGATTCCCTTTAATTGCAGGGGCAGGGGGAGGAGGAAATATCACTGTTTCCCAGGGTAGGTGCCAACTTTTCAGTGGCACATCTAGTGGTTTGTTTTTTCGAGTAATTAAAATTTCCCCAGCTGTTACAAATACTGCCTAAAGTTTTCGGCATATAACAAGTTGTTCTTCAAAAGAAAGAGATTAAGCAGATTCATTGAATGTAAGAGAGCTAAGCCCCATTATGACTCTTCAGTATCTGTTGTGTTAAAAAGGATTTTGTCTTCCCAGTCAGCTGGAGATCAACATGGAGATGTAGCTACTCTTACAATGATCTGCCGATTCTGTTCAACTAGGTAGAGAAGAAATAGTAGTAGTCCAAACCAGTTCTTGCATTTGTTGTTATTGATTAGTCTCTCAAAAGAAGATGATTGTATTCTCTAATTTAAGAGATATTTATAAATAAAGTTATAAATTAACTTAATTGCTGATTTGCTCTGAGGTACAAAGCACAAAGAAGAGCACGATTGATAATTAAAATTAGGACTCAAGCATTTTTTAATAATTTTAACATTTTAATACTAGAACCTATGGAAAATGCATATTAGTTATATTTGATATTCTAAAAAGTTAAATATGCCATTATTTTACTACTTCTCTTAACATGTTTCAATGTTTCTTAGTAAATCTTCATAACAAGCTGGTGAACTAAAGTGATACAACACATATTTCCTCCAAGGCCTTAAGCCTAAGAGAAAAGACTTGTGCAAGAACAAGGAGATATTGTTTACAGAGACAGAGAATTTTCTGAGTTCACGCTACACTAGTTAATATATTTGCCTGAGTTGCTCTCAATGCATGATCATTTCGTCTTAGTTTTTTCTCCTTTATTACAAGTTATGGGTGCAGTAGCACATGCATTCACTCCAGCTACTTGGTAGCCTGAGCCAGGAAAATCGCTTGAGCCTTGGCCATTATCGTGAAATGCCGTCTCAAAAATAGAGCAAACATTTTAGAAATAATTTTCAAGTTAATAAAATGTCTATAGTGCTTACAAATTTGGAGAGCATATGAAAAAGTTCTGAAAGTAGATCTAAAACACTATATTTGGTCAGTGTTTTCATATGAGTATTAAAATATGAATTTTATTACTTTTGTCAAGCATAGCAACAGGAATCTAATTCTTCAATATATAAAAGCAGAATCTAGGATGCCATCAATTTTCATTCCAGGTAAGACTTACAAAAGTGAGTTACACTTGGTGTGCATTCCCTGTGTAATAAGAGTAAGAAAGTTTTGATCACAAAAGAACAATGGAAAAAAGTAAATGTTTAAATTCCATTCATATTTTTCTAATTTTTTTCTTGATCACATAGAATCCAGGATTATTTAGCAATTAATTGCATTAAATTTATTATCTAAATGATATTGTCATAAGAAATTTTATACTAATTTTGAATCTGAAATTTTATATCATTGAAGAAATAAGAAAAATATTTTTAAATTAGTAGGTTGTGTTTCTTCTATTGTGGTATTTTAACAAATTGGGCTTTTCTATAATGTCACCTGTTATAAAAATGGGTGTTCCTGTGAACTATTAATATCAACAGATTGGTGGATTTCACAGTGGTAATTCGATACACACATATACAATACTTGAATCCTAACCCTCTCCTTACTTCCATTTTTTCCCTCCTTTCTCTTGTTTCATTCCCAAATACCTTCTCTCTCCTTTAGTAATCTCTCTTCCGTTTTCTAGTCATTCTTATTTTCTTCCAAGATTAAACATGTTACGGAGAGCATGTGATACTTGGATTTTAGTTTCTGTTTTATTTATTTTTCACATTTACATGGTGACCACCATTTCCATCTGTTTTACAATTTTTGTCCTTGTTTCTTTTTTAACTTTTTTATTCAGGGCTTGAAATATACCATTTCTTGCTATCCTGGGCTTTACAGTTTCTCCTCAGAAATCTAATATTTTTCTTATGTGTTTATAATTGCTTTGACTTTTACAGATTTCAGTGTACCTTTGGTAATTTTATAGACTATTCTGTGGAAATGTTCTTTTCTGGTCAGGTCCATTTGGTGTTCTAAAAGCTTATTATACCTTGATGTCCATAACTTTCACAAGATTTAAGAAATAATCTCTTTTATTCACTGAGAAAGCTTGCATTTCCTGTAGCCTGTACCTCTTCTTCATTGTGTGTACCAATGATTCATTAGATTAGTCTATAAATTGTGTCCAGTGGGTTTTTAAGTTCTTTACAGTTCTTTTAATTCTTCTTTGTATTGTTGAATGTAATATTTCATGATCAACTTCAATCTCTGATATTTTTTCTTTCACTTGATCTACTCTACAGGTCTGACTTCTACTCGATATTTTTATTTGAGGTGTTGAGCTCTTTATTTTCAAGATTTCTAATTGATTCTTTTCAGAATCTGTATTTAATTGTTCCTTCATGTCCTGCAATTAAAAAAAAAATTTGTCTTATTTTATTTTTTTAGTTGTAGATGGACACAATATCTTTATTTATTTATTTATTTATTTATTTATTTTTATGTGGTGGTCGAGTACCAAACTCTGGGTCTCACACCTGCGAGCCAAGTGCTCTACCACTGCACCCCAGCCCCAGCCCTGTTTTGCATTTTATTTAGAGACAGGGTTGCTTAGTGCCTCATCATTGCTAAATCTGGCGTCAAACTCTTGATACCCCTTCCTTAGCCTTCTGAGCTGGTTTTTTGAGTTCTTTATGTGTCTGTGAGATTAATGTTCTCTCTGAGATTCAGGTGGTAAAAGATTTTTTTTTTTACATTTTGCGGGCTCTACATTCATTTTCTTTGCTGTGAAAAAGCTTTTTACTTTGTACCTTCCCATTTATTGACTCTTGATTTTATTTGTTGCAATTTAGAAGTTTTGTTGAGGATGTGAGTTCCTAGGTTGACATGATGGATTGTTGGTCCTACATTGTTTTCTAGTGGGTACAGGATCTCTGGTCTAATGCCTAAGTGATGACTTTAAGTTGAGTTTTGTGCACAGTAAAGGACAGGAGTTCAATTTGATTCTGCCATATACATATTTCCAGTTTTCTCAGTAGCATTTGTTGAGAAGGCTGTTTTTTCTTTTTATGTCTGTTACTGATGTCTTTGTCTACTATGAGATAGTTGTATTTATGTAGTTTTGTCTTTGTGTTGTCTTTTCCGTTTCATTGGATTTCTTGCCTGTTTTACTGCCAAAATCATGGCATTTTGTAGCTCTATAATTTGAGATTGTATATTGTGATTATTTCACTTTTCTCACTAAGGATTGTTTTGGAAGTACTGGGCCTCTTGGTTTTTTTCCAAGTGAATTTCATGAAATGCCTTTTCTATTTCTATGAAAACATATCATTGAAATTTTATTAGGAATTGTAATAAAAATATAGTGTTTTGGTAATATGGCAATTTTGATAACATTAATTTGCCTACCCATGAACATTGGGGATCTTCCATCCTCTAAGGTCATCTTCAATTTCTTTCTTTAGTGTTTTCTAATTTTTGTTATAGAGATCTTTTTTTATTATTGGTTGTTCAAAACATTACAAAGCTCTTGACATATCATATTTCATACATTTGATTCAAGTGGAGCCCCTTATAGAGATCTTTTACTTCCCAAGTATTTTAATTTTTTTGAGCCCTTTGTGATTCACCAGCTGATTCATAATTGGTGTAGAGGACCATAATTGATTTATGGGTGATAATTCTATATCCTGCTACTATGCTGAGTTTTTTTTTTGAGTTCTAAGTTATTTTGGTGTAGTTTTGGGTCTTCTAAATAGAGAATCTTGTGGTCAGCAAATAGGGATAGCTTGAGCTCTTCTTTTGCTTTGGTTAGAATTTCAAGGACTGCGTTGAACAGAAGAGGTGAAAGAGGGCATCCTTGTCTTGTTCCAGGTTTTAGAGGGAATGCTTCAGTTTTTCTGCATTTGGAAGGATGTTTGCCTTGGGTTTTTTGGTATATAGCTTTTAAAATATTCGGTTATGTTCCTATTCCTAGTTTTTCTACTGTTTTAAGCATAAATGGATGCTGTACTCTGTCAAATATCTTTCTTTCATCTATTGAGATAATTTTGTGATTTGTTTTAAGTCTGATGATGAATTACATTTTTTGATTTCCATAGGTTGAACCAATCTTTATTATGGTACACTATATTTTTAATATATTCTTATTCAGTTTTCTAGTATTTTATTAAGATTTTTTGCATGTGTGTTCATCCAGGATATTTGTCTAAAGCTTTATTTCTTTGTTGTATTTTTGTCTGGGTTGGTATCAGGGTGATTCTACCTTTAGAGAATGAGTTTGGAAGAGTTTCTTCCTTTTGTTTTTCATGGAATAATTTGATGAGTATTATTGTTAGTTCCTTTTTAGAAGTTTGGTAGGAATTGCCAGAGAATCTATATGGTCTTGGACTTCTCATTATTGGTAAGTCAAAATACTGATCCATAAAAAATAACTGGCTTCAAAAATGCTAGAAATGACTGGGTTCAGTGATGCATACCTATAATCCCAGTGGCTCGGGAAGCTGAGACAGGAGAATCTTGAATTCAAAGCCAGCCTCAGGAATAGTGAAGTACTAAGCAACTCAGTGAGACCCTGTCTCTAATAAAATACAAAATAGGACTGGGATGTTGCTCAGTATTTGATTACTTCTGAGTTCAATCTCTAGTATCAAAGAAAAAAATGCTAGAATTGAGAAAAAATATGGATGTGTATAAATGTCCATGAATTATTCAGGTCACAAACAAGAAAGGAAAAAAAATATATAATTTAAAAAACAATAGATCTCAGTGCTTTTGTGGTGCTAGTGATTGACCCTATAGCATCATGAAATTGAGGCACATTCTCTGGGAGTTGGCTACATTTATAGTCCTTATCTTCCATTCTAAATAGTTTGAGGGAATATAGATTACATGCTGAAAAAGTATGGCATCTATAAAGGTCTGCCACTTAAGAGGATTATTGAGAAAATTGACATCATGCTGTATGACACAGTACTAAATGAACCATCCTGCTCTGCTGCAACCAGATAAACTCTTCTCAATGTATTTGACAGTCTCAAGAAGTCATAGTTTATAAAATGGTCATCAAAAACTTTTATAAGTACCTTGCCATGGGAAATAAGACTCTAAAGGGAATAGCATGCATGAATTGAAATAATCCTCCTCTTTTGACTGGTGAGTATAAACTCAGTCTATATAATTTTAACAGTACAATTCTTTTCAAAATTAACATCATCACTATTTATTTTACTGTTGGGGATTGAAACCAGAGCTCACACATTCTATGAAATACATTACCACTCAGCTCCTTTCTTTGTCCTCTATATTCTCTCAGGGAAAGAAGAGTCACATTATTTTTTGTTTTGTTTTTTTTTTGTTTGTTTTTTTGTTTTGGTTTTCTTTGTTTGTTTTGTTTTGTTTATACTTCTAATGAAATTGCAGGAATTTCTTCTCCCATAGGAGATATAATGGTTGGCACATTCTGAAAGTATGAGTGAGTTAATAGCCTATTTAAGTATTTTATCAAATCAGTTATGATATTATCATATAATATTACTACATAACAATTTGATGCTACCTCCCTAGTTCTTCTTTCTGCATTTCCCCAGGACAATGCAGTGTGGATAAGAGTATATAAACTCTGAATGGTGTCATCTTTCAACAGTTTTTATCCCTAGGGGTGGTAAATCATTGTTTGTACCACACATAAGACAGGAAAAGTAGCTGGAAGTAAGAGATTAGCATCTTTGCTGTCTCCTATACTGGAATGTCTTTGTAAGCCTTCTGTCCCTGGTCTGTTTACTGCATTCCTCTAAGTTCTATAGATGTTTTCATATATTTGTTGACCATTTGTATTTCTTCTTCTGTGCAGTGCCTGTTCAATTCCTCTGCACATTTATTAATTGGGTGATGTTGTTATATTAGTGTTAAGTTTTTTTTTCAGTTCTTTATCTATCCTGGAATTTAATGCCCCCCCCCCCATTCTGGTGGCTCTCTTTTCATGTCCTTGGTTGTTTCCTTTGCAATGAAGAAACTTCTCAGTTTGATGCCATACCATTTATTGATAATTGATTTTACTTTTTCCTGAAGGGCCTGCCTTTCAGCATCAACTGTGGGGAGTTTGAGGGCACAGAGAAACCCCTCCAGAGATAGTTTCAGAGAATGGTGTCTGCTTTATTGTGTAGCAAAAATAGCTTTTATAGTGGGAATGTGCCTATTTACTGGTAACAGTCATGATAGGCCAGAGGTGATACACAACATATCATATTACGGGAATCCTGACACCAAGAGTCTAGGAACTGCCACATAGGCTGACCTTGTACGATCAAGGGAATAACTTCTTGCTTCTTGTCAAAGGAGCAGGGAAATGGTGCTTGCTAGTGTTCTCACAATACTCTGTCCCAAAACAGTATTGTACATTAGGACTTCCATGCTGCACAATGAGCAAGTAAGCATTCCTCCATGTAGATCCAAGGTCAGACCCACCAACAACTTCTTTTGCTTTAGGGATCTTATTAAGAAGTCAGTTCCTGACTGTTGCAATCTGTTGGAGTTTTGGGCCTACATTTTCTTCTAGCGGTTGTGTGGATTCTGGTCTAATTCCTAGGTCATTGATACAATTTGAGTTGAGTTTTGTGCATGGTGAGAGGATTAGGGTTCAATTTTATTCTGCTACATATGCATTTTCAATTTTCTCAGTATCAGTTGTTGAAGAGGCTATCTTTTTTCCAATGTACCATATTGGTACCTTTGTCTAGTATGAGGTAACTGTATTTATGTGGGTTTGTCTGTGTCTTCTGTTCCTTTGGTGGTCTTTCCTGTGTTCTTGCCAATATCATTTTTTAATAGCTCTGTAGTATAATTTGAGGTCTGATATTATGATGCCTCCTGCTTCATTTTTCTTGATAGGGATTGTTTTGGATATCTGGGTCTCTTGTTTATCCAAGTGAATTTCATGATTGCTTTTTCTTTTTTCTGTGACTAATATCTTTGGGGTATTGAAGGGAATTGCATTGAATCTTCATAGCACTTTTACTAGTATGGCCATTTTGACAATATTAATTCTGCCTATCCAAAAACATGGGAAGTCTTTCCATCTCCTATGGTCTTCCTCAATTTATTTCTTGAGGGTTTTGTAATTATCATTGTAGAGGTCTTTTACCTCTTTTGTTAAGTAGTTTCCAAGATTGTTTTATGCTATTTTGAATGGGATAGTTTTCCTAATTTCTCTTTTAGCTCATTCATAATTACAGTATAGAAACACAATTGATTTAAGTTTGTTACTTTTGTATCCTGCAATTTGATGAATTCATTTGAGTTCTAGAAGTTTTTGGTAAACTTTTTTTTTTGGACTTCTAAATATAGAATCATGTCCTCTTCAAATGGATCTAGTTTTAGGCCTTCTTTTCCTATTTGTATCCCTTTAATTACAATCATTTGCCAAATTGCTCTGGCTAGAGGATAACAGACCTGATTTGTTCAGCTCTCTATTCATCAATCATTAGTAAAGTTGGTGGTCTTGTGTTTTATTTCATTATGATCTGATATATTACAGAATATTATCTCTACACTTTGTATTTGCTAAGAGTTGCTTTGTTTACTAATAGAAGTAGTGAAAGTAGGCATCCCTCTCTCTTTTCAATTTTTAGAAGGAATGCTGTAGTTCTCCATTTAGAATTATGTTGGCCTTGGGTTTGTCATATATAGCTTTTACAGTGTTGAGGTATGATATTTCATTCCTATTGTTTTTAGTGTTTAAAGCATGAATGGATATGGTATTTTGACAAAAATAGATGCTGCATCTATTTGGAAGATTATGTGTTCTCATCTCTGTGTCTGTTTGTGTGATGGATTACATTTATTGATTTCCATTTGTTGAAACAATGTTGCATTCCTGGGATGAATCCCACTTGGTCATGGTGCCCTATCTTTTTAATATGTTTTTGTATATTTATCAATATTTTATTGAGGAATTTTGCATCTATGTTCATCCAGGATATTAGTCTGAATTTTTCTTTTGTTGATGTGTCTTTGTTTGGATTTGGTATTGGTGTGAGATAGGCTTCGTTGAATGAGTTTGAAGCGTTTCCTCCTTTTCTATGGAATAATTTGAGGAGGATTGGTATTGTTTAAAGGTTTGTTAGCAATTGGCTGAGAATCCATCTGGTCCTGGATTTTCTTTGTTAGTAGGCTTGTGATGACTTCTTCATTCTCCTTATTTGTAATTGATCTATTTAAATTTTCTATTTCCTTTTGGTTCAATTTGGGTAGCTTATGTCTCTAGGGATTTATTGATGTCTTTAAGATTTTCTAGCTTATTGGATTATACTTTCTGTAAAATAGCTTCTAATTATTTTTATATTCAGTAGTATTTATGTTGATATTTCCAGTTGCACCATAGATTTTGGTACTTTATATTTTTCTCTCATAGTTTGGCTAAAGTTTATCAGTTGTTAATTTTTTCAAAGAACTAACATCTTGATTTTTTTAAATTTTTGAATCTTGATTTCTTTGATTTCATCTTTGATTTTTATTGTTTCCTGTCTTTTGCTGACTTTATTGTTTTTTTTTAATTTCCCCTAGGATCTTGAGATATAATGTTAGATTATTTACTCAGTAACTTTCTATTATTTTTATATATGGGCTCGATGCTCTACTTTTCTCTTAGAACTGCCATCATAGTGTCCCAAAGATTTTTTTATATGTTGTACCAGTATTCTCACTTACATTTAAATAGTCTTTTTATATTCAACCCTGATTTGCTTAGCTATCTATTCATTATCCAGTAGTGAATTTAGTCTCCTCATTTTAGTTTTTATTTTTATCTTGTTGATTTTTAGTTTTATTCCATTATGATCTGATAGAGTGCAATGTATTAGCTCTCTTTTTGCTTTTGGTAAATGTTGCTTTATGTACTAAAATATGGTCTAGTTTATAAAATGTTCCCCATGCAGCTAAGAAGAAAGTGCATTCAGTCATTGATTGTTGAACTATTCTGTGTAATTCTGTTAAGTCTCAATTATTAATTATAATTTTAGTTCTGTACCTTTTATTTATAATTTTTATTTGTATGATCTGTCTAGTGATGAAAGAGGCATGTTAAGTTCTCAATATTATTGTTTTGTGATATGTTTGTTTCTGGATATTGAGAAGAATTTGTTTGATTACATAGATGCTCCATAGTTTGGATCATATATATTTACTATTGTTATTTCTTTTTTTTGTATTACTCTCTTAAGCAGTATGAAATGGCCCTTTTTATCTGTTCTGATTAACTTTTGCTTAAAGTCCATTATATCAGAAGTGACAATAGAAACAACTGTTTGTTTATGAGATCCATATTTAATGAGATGGGTTTTCTATCCTTTCACAGTACATCTGTGGATATCTATGCCTATGAGGTGAGTCTCTTGGAGGCAGCATATTGTTGGGTTTTGTTTTTTGCCAGCATATGTCTTTTGGTGAGATGAATCCATTAACACATTCAGTGTTATTATTGAGAGATGATTTTTATTTCCTATTATTTTGATTTATTTCTAGTTTTCACATTTTAGATTTTACTTTATTCTTTAGTTGTAGTTTTCCTCTCTGTTGATATATGTATGTATACATGTTTATATATACATGTATATATATTATTTTTCTTCACAAAATATTTTATTAAGTATGTTTTGTAATGCCAACTTTCTAGTCATGATTTTTTTAACTTATTTATCATGGAAGGTCTTACCTCATATTCAAATCTGAACAAATTTAGTATTTTTGGTGTAATCCATTTTTTTCCAGAGCTTGGCATATATTATTTCAAGACCTCTAGATTCTAGGGTCTTGGTTGAAAAATCAGCTGAGATCTATATTTATTTGCCTCTGAATGTGACTAATCATTTTTCTCTAGCAGGTTTTAAAATTCCATCTTTATTTTGTATGTTAGGTGTTTTCATAATGTTGTGGCTAGGAGTGAGCCTGTTGTGATACTATATATTTGGAGTTCTATATACTTCCTGTGTTTGATTTTCCATTTCATTCTTAAGATTTTGGAAATTTTCTGTCATTTCATTGAAAAGATCATTATTTTTTTTTTTTTTTGGTTTGAAATTTAGTGCCTTCATCTACCCCAATTAATCTTAAGTTTGGCCTTTGCATTTATTTATTTATTTATTTTTGAAAATTCTGTTTATGGTCTGGTAACATCTTTTCTCTATGGTGAACTTTATTTTGAAGAATATGTAGTACTTCTTCATTACTTGAACATCTGCCCTTCAAGTCATCTATTCTTTTGGTGATACTTTGCATTGAATTTTTAATTTGGTTTTTTGATTCTTGCATTTTGAGAATTTCTGATAGATTTTTCTTTACAATTTTTATTTTCTTATTGAATTGTCTTTTACTTTTTATGTCTTCGTGTGATTTCACTCCTTACATCATCTTTTATCTGATAGATCAGTTGAACTATAAACTTTATGAATTTCTTCTCTGACATTTCCTCTACTGTGGTTTTTCTGAAATTTGCTGTTGTGTCTTTCTGGTTTGTTTGGGATGCTTTGTTCGCTTGCTTGTTCATTTTGTTTGTTTGTCTACTAATGCATCTAAATGAGTCTGAAGCACCAGAGCTTCTGGTCTATGAATTTCTTGTGATCTTGTAGATATCCTGTGCCTCACAGATTAGGGGGGAGCCAAATAATTGCAAACAATGCATAACAATGTGTACAATGCATAACACTAACTTGAACACTTACTTTTTATTTTCACACAATGTTAATTGGCACAATAAACAAAAATGTATCAGTTTTTGTCAGTAAAAACGAAAGTACTCATAAATTATATCTTTCATAAAATCAAAGAATAGGCATTTCCTGTGGTTTCAGTTGTATTACTTGTTGCTGTGGTGGCATCTGGAATTTTAAAAACCAATTAGTGTTATGAGAAGTTAAGAAAAAGTTCATTAAGAGGAAAGAAGCAATGGGGATTTGTAGTTTCAAGATACAAATAGGGCAGATAGAGAGGTGATGTAGGATGTGTTGTTTATGAGGGGGAAGGAGGAAAAACTAAGAAGTGAAAAATTAAAGAGAAAAGAGAGAATAATGGAATTTTACTATTAGTAAGAGAAAAGAGAGAAATAGAAACAAAGGGAAATAAAAGTTTTGAAACAGAATACAAAAATCAATTCAAATATGCTAATTGAAAACTTTAATCCTCAAAAACAGAGTAAGAAAAAATAACTGAGAATGCTAGAAATGAAAAAGCAGAAACAAATATGTACATGTACAAGTGTGTAAATGTGCATCATATATGCATAAGTACACATTGAAAAACTTAAAAAAAACACAGGAGTGTCACTAAGAGTATGTTCTTGTTGTCTTGTGAGTCTTTACATCTCTCAGCTTCCCTTCTCCATGGAATGATATGGGGAGCTGTGAGAGGTGCTGTCAGCTTGCACCTCCAGAGTATAGGTTATGCTGGGTTCTACAAGATGTTCTCAGGGGAGGCATTAAGGTCTGGTCTTTGCCCCAGGTGTTTTATTGCATGGAAAGTTAATGGGCATAAATGAATCAGTGAACCTTTTGGAGTACACTGCACTCTTCTCCCCAGGGCTACACTCATGAGAGGGGAAGCCAGTCCTTCACCAGTTTTGTTTCTCAAGGGTACTGTTCTTTCTGGCCTCCTGAGATTTTTCCCAAAGCACCAAGCTCCATCAGTCCTGCTCATTCAGATTTTTAAGACACTGCCACTGGTCCTGGGCACTGTTGTGTCAAAGGAAGAGAGGAAGGAAGGCTCTCTTCAGCTTCTCTGACTTGCATGTTGGAAAGGAAAACTGCTGCCCATGCCAGAAATTTTTCTAATTTGCTAGGCTCAGTTTAAATCTTGTGCCTGGTGTCTGCCAGATTCATGTATCGGACTGAGCCCCATATGAATCTAAGTTCCCAGTTTGAATTGGTGCTGCTGTAGTGAAAATGTCCAAACACGTCTCCAGCTTCAGCTCCCCAAGAATAGCATGCAGACTAGGGGTGACATTCATGCAGCAGTTTAATGAATAGAATAGCTCCTGGGTCTGCCCAGAGCCAGCTTGACCCTCTTGTCCCGTGTTCTGCGTGCCAAGACTGTCTGCAACATATTATTATTATTATTATTATTATTATTATTATTATTATTACTATTACTACTGCTACTACTACTACTACTACTACTAGTAATAGTTTTAGGTGGACACAATATCTTTATTTCATTTTTATGTGGTGCTGAGGATTGAACCCAGTGCCTCATGCATGCTAGGTTTGCATTCTACCACTGAGCCACAACCCTAGCCTTTTGTATGCAGCACTTTTTACTCTTTCTTGTCCTTGTGTACTGACTTCCCTCACTTCTGTCAGAACCTAAGCTCCAGTTCTGTTTCTCATATTTGTCTAACCCACCCTAAATTACCAATTTTTCCAAGGTTCTCTTTCCAATATTGAGTATCAGTGACATTCTTTTATGACCCACCTCACAGAGAAGCAGTTTTCTCACTCTCTGAGTCCCATGTAATGGAGCTGTGAGAAAAGTCACTTCTTGCTAATCCACCATTGTGTCTCCCCTTGTTTGACACTGTTATCTTTATGTTACTAAATTTGACAATGATTATGTTTTCTTTCATCTTGAAGCTTTTATTAAGGGTTATGGTTATGGGACCAACAATTTACTTTTAAGTGTCAAATTTTTATTATTCCTTCATTTCTTTTTTGCGTTTATAAGTACAAAGTAGGAGACATAAAAATTGTTAATGCATTTACTTGCCTGTCAAAAATACAATTAATAATAATTATAAAAATTTATTCAGATATGAGCCTGTAGGAATATTTTATAATAAAATATCAGAGTCATAATCTTTTAATATTTTACATTTCTTCTATTGATTAAATATATATTTTATATTTTCTTTAATAGTGAAAGAAAGTTCTAAAATGACTCTTTAGAGTCATCTAAAAGGTATGCATTTATAGATTAAAAAAATTATCTACTAAGTGGTGAGTGAAGATAAAAGGATTGTTGAGTGTTCTAGTCTGGGACAGACATCACATTCAGTTAACACTTGTTTTCTAAAGTTGTCTTACAAAGACTTTGAAAGTGTCCTTGCTATTATAACCTGTTAATTACTAATGATGCAGCTATCATTCATAAGGTTGACAATTTGTCCCATATTCACTTAATTAATAAATATCAGGCCTGTGGTTAGACTGTAGCCTTACATAGCTGAAAAATCCATTGTAGTGCCTCACTCTACAGATTGATACCAAGATGTATTATCAATTCTATATCATCAGTTCAGAAATTCAAAGGCAGTTGTGTGTTAACTGATTTACATTTTACCTGTGAAGCCTGGTTATAGTCCAAGAAATTTGTCCTGACATTTTTGACAGTTCCACTTATAACCATTTTTTTAATACATCAAAACTTTTATGGAAAATCTCACAGATCTATGGCCACATGGTTTTCTAATAAACAAGATCAGGCAAATACTGGAGAGATTATTTTTCTTGAATTGAAGAATACCATTGTTTAGATAATGTAGTATTAATTATATTAATCCTTAGAGGACATTCTGATTTCTATATTTTCTGATTTTCTTGTCAGTTATCCTTCAATTACTTCCCCTATTCATTTTAGAAAGACTTTTTATAATGTTTTTTCCTTCTTCTATGACTATAATCTTTTCTTTAATATCTATTTTTATTGTCTGTTTTGTTCTCTTGATGTTTTTGTTTTATTTTGTCAATTGAATATTATTTTTTCTGTTCACAGAAGCAAAAATTCAGAGAATTTCAGAATTTTAAGGAATTTCAGCAACTAGTCAAAGTACCCTCTAGTCTTTCATCATGTGTTTGACAGGCTGGCCAAATAATGGATTCCCAGAGGAAGGGGGACATTTAGATAATATTCAGGGAAACAGAGGTACAAATATCAAGACTCTGCTTTTTCTGGCAGTCTTTCTCTTTGAGTGTCTGAGTGCCTGTAAATATTTTAAAGTGCTTGCTAGTTATGTGGACCTGAATAAAGTGAAACTTCTTTAGGAAAAATTTATTTCATAATTTGTTTTAATGCGTCTGACAGAAGTATTCTAAATTATACATATATATATATTACATATATATATATATATATATATATATATACACACATACATACACACATATAGACACATATATGTATATATCTGTATTCTGAATATATATATATGCATATATATATATTTTTTTGTATATATATATATATATATATATATATATATATATATATATATATACTTTTTAACTTTAAAAAAAATTTAAAAGATTCAGGGAGCTCTTTGCACTATTTTTGAGTAAAGGCAAGTAATAGGATATTTTTATTGGTGATTTCCATGCTGAAGAACAATGACAGCCATTTTCAAGCCATCTTGCTAATTATTATAAAGAGAGGGGACTCTGCATCTTGCTACCTTGTCTTCGATTATCAGAAGTTTGTTTCAGTTCAGGTGAGGAAAAAAAAATATCAGCCATTATTTGGGTTTTAAGTTCAGCCTTCAAGCCAGGCAATTTTCTTTTTTTTTTTTCACTGTTTATTTATTTATTTATTTACTTTTATTGGTTGTTCAAAACATTACAAAGCTCATGACATATCATCTTTCATACATTTGATTCAAGTGGGTTATGAACTCCCATTTTTACACCAAATACAAATTGCAGAATCACATCGGTTACACATTCACATTTTTACATAATGCCATATTAGTGACTGTTGTATTCTCCTACCTTTCCTATCCCCTACTATCCCCCCTCCCTTCCCCTCCCATCTTCCCCCTCTACCTCATCTGCTGTTGTTCAATTCTCTCCCTTGTTCCCCCCCCCCCGTTTCCCCTCACAACCTCTTATATGTAATTTTGTGTAACATTGAGGGTCTCCTTCCATTTCCATACAATTTCTCTTCTATCTCCCTTTCCCTCCCACCACTCTTCTCTGTTTAATGTTAATCTTTTCCTCATGCTCTTCCTCCCTGCTCTGTTCTTAGTTGCTCTCCTTATATCAAAAAAGACATTTGGCATTTGTTTTTTAAGGATTGGCTAGCTTCACTTAGCATAATCTGCTCTAATGCCATCCATTTCCCTGCAAATTCCATGATTTTGTCATTTTTCAGTGCTGTGTAATACTCCATTGTGTATAAATGTCACATTTTTTTATCCATTCATCTATTGAAGGGCATCTAGGTTGGTTCCACAGTCTAGCTATTGTGAATTGTGCTGCTATGATCATTGATGTGGCAGTATCCCTATAGTATGCTCTTTTTTTTTTAATGCATGACCTCACTTTATTTATTTTTTTTATTTTTATTTTTATTTTTTTTAATTTTTTATTGTTGGTTGTTCAAAACATTACAAATTTCTTGACATATCATATTCCACACTTTGATTCAAGTGGGTTATGAACTCCCACCTTCACCCCATACACAGATTGCAGAATCACATCAGTTACACATCCATTGATTTACATATTGCCATACTAGTGTATGTTGTGCTCCGCTGCCTTTCCCATCCTCCACCATCCCCCCTCCCCACCTCTCCCCTCCCCTCCCCTCCTCTCTCTCTACCCCCTCCACTGTATAACCCTGAGGGTCTCCTTCCATTTCCAAGCAATTTCCCTTCTCTCTCCCCTTCCCTCCCACCTCTCATCCCTGTTAAATGTTAATCTTCTTTTCATGCTCTTCGTCCCTACTCTGTTCTTAGTTACTCTCCTTATATCAACGAAGACATTTGGCATTTGTTTTTTAGGGATTGGCTAGCTTCACTTAGCATAATCTGCTCTAATGCCATCCATTTCCCTGCAAATTCTATGATTTTGTCATTTTTTAATGCAGAGTAATACTCCATTGTGTATAAATGCCACATTTTTTTTATCCATTCATCTATTGAAGGGCATCTAGGTTGGTTCCACAGTCTTGCTATTGTGAATTGTGCTGCTATGAACATCGATGTAGCAGTGTCCCTGTAGCATGCTCTTTTTAGGTCTTTAGGGAATAGACCAAGAAGGGGAATAGCTGGGTCAAATGGTGGCTCCATTCCCAGCTTTCCAAGAAATCTCCATACTGCTTTCCAAATTGGCTGCACCAATTTGCAGTCCCACCAGCAATGTACAAGTGTACCCTTTTCCCCACATCCTCGCCAGCACTTGTTGTTGTTTGACTTCCTAATGGCTGCCAATCTTACTGGAGTGAGATGGTATCTTAGGGTGGTTTTGATTTGCATTTCTCTGACAGCTAGAGATGTTGAGCATTTTTTCATGTACTTGTTGATTGATTCTATGTCCTCCTCTGAGAAGTGTCTGTTCAGGTCCTTGGCCCATTTGTTGATTGGGTTATTTGTTATCTTATTGTTTAATTTTTTGAGTTCTTTGTATATTCTGGATATTAGGGCTCTATCTGAAGTGTGAGGGGTAAAAATTTGTTCCCATGATGTAGGCTCCCTATTTACCTCTCTTATTGTTTCTCTTGCTGAGAAAAAACTTTTTATTTTAAGTCCCATTTGTTTATTCTTGTTATTAACTCTTGGGCCATGGGCGTCCTATTAAGGAATTTGGAGCCCGACCCCACAATATGTAGATCGGAGCCAACTTTTTCTTCTATCAGGTGCAGAGTCTCTGATTTGATATCAAGCTCTTTGATCCATTTTGAGTTAACTTTTGTGCATGGTGAGAGAAAGGGGTTCAGCTTCATTTTTTTGCATATGGATTTCCAGTTTTCCCAGCACCATTTGTTGAAGATGCTATCCTTCCTGCATTGCATGCTTTTAGCCCCTTTATCAAATATAAGAAAGTTGTAATTTTGTGGATTGGTCTCTGTGTCCTCTATTCTGTACCACTTGTCCACCTGCCTGTTTTGGTACCAGTACCATGCTGTTTTTATTACTATTGCTCTGTAGTGCAGTTTGAAATCTGGTATCGCTATACCTCCAGATTCACACTTCCTGCTTAGAACTGCTTTTGCTATTCTGGGTCTTTTGTTTTTCCATATGAATTTCATGATTGCTTTATCTATTTCTACAAGAAATGCCGTTGGAATTTTGATTGACATCGCATTAAACCTGTAGAGAACTTTGGGTAATATCACCATTTTGATGATGTTAGATCTGCCTATCCATGAACAGGGTATATTTTTCCATCTTCTAAGATCTTCTTCTATCTCTCTCTTTAGGGTTCTGTAGTTTTCATTGTATAAATCTTTCACCTCTTTTGTTAGGTTGATTCCCAAGTATTTTATTTTTTTTGAGGATATTGTGAATGGAGTGGTTTTCCTCATTTCCATTTCAGAAGTTTTGTTGCTGATATACAGGAATGCCTTTGATTTATGCGTGTTGATTTTATTTCCCACCACTTTGCTGAATTCATTTATTAGTTGTAGTAGTTTCTTTGTATACCCTTTTGGATCTTCTAGGTATAGAATCATGTCAACCGCAAATAGTGATAATTTAAGTTCTTCTTTTCCTGTTTTTATGCCTTTAATTTCTTTTGTCTGTCTAATTGCTCTGGCTAGTATTTCAAGAACTAAATTGAATAGAAGTGGTGAGAGAGGGCATCCCTGTCTTGTTCCAGATTTTAGAGGGAATGCCTTCAGTTTTTCTCCATTTAGAATGATGCTAGCCTGAGGCTTAGCATATATAGCTTTTACAATGTTGAGGTAAGTTCCTGTTATCCCTAGTTTTTCTAGTGTTTTGAACATAAAGGGATGCTGTACTTTGTCGAACGCTTTTTCTGCATCTATCGAGATGATCATATGGTTCTTATCTTTAAGTCTATTGATGTGGTGAATAACATTTATTGATTTCCGTATATTGAACCAGCCTTGCATCCCAGGGATGAATCCTACTTGATCATGGTGCACAATTTTTTTGATATGCTTTTGTATTCGATTCGCCAGGATTTTATTGAGGATTTTTGCATCTAAGTTCTTTAGAGATATTGGTCTGTAGTTTTCTTTCTTTGAAGTGTTTTTGTCTGGTTTTGGGATCAGTGTGATGTTGGCCTCACAGAATGAATTTGGAAGAGCTCCTTCTTTTTCTATTTCTTGAAATAGCTTGAAAAGTATTGGTATTATTTCTTCTTTGAAGGTTTTGTAAAACTCCGCTGTATACCCATCCGGTCCAGGGCTTTTCTTGGTTGGTAGTCTTTTGATGGCTTCTTCTATTTCTTCCTGTGTTATTGGTCTGTTTAAATTGCGTGTGTCTTCCTGACTCAATGTGGGCAGATCATATGACTTAAGAAATTTATCGATATCTTCACTATGTTCTATTTTATTGGAATATAGGGTTTCAAAATACTTTCTAATTATCTTCTGTATTTCTGTGGTGTCCATTGTGATATTGCCTTTTTCATCCCGTATGTTAGTAATTTGAATTCTCTCTCTTCTTCTCTTCGTTAGCGTGGCTAAGGGTCTGTTGATCTTATTTATTTTTTCGAAGAACCAACTTTTAGTTTTATCAATTTTTTCAATGTTTTTTATTTGTTTCAATTTCGTTGATTTACGCTCTGATTTTAATTATTTCTTGTCTTCTACTACATTTGCTGTTGTTTTGTTCTTCATTTTCTAGGGTTTTGAGATGAAGTGTGAGTTCATTTATTTGTTGGTTTATTCTTTTTTTGAGGAATGAACTCCAGGAAATGAATTTCCTTCTTAAAACTGCTTTCATTGTGTCCCATAGATTCTGGTATGTTGTGTCTGTATTGTCGTTTATCTCTAAGAATTTTTTGATTTCCTCCTTTATATCCTTTGTAACCCATTGATCATTCAGTAACATATTGTTCATTTTCCAGGTGATGCAGGATTTTTCCTTCCTTTTTTTATCATTGATTTCCAGTTTCATTCCATTATGGTCAGATAAGGTGCATGGTATTATCTCCACACCTTTATATTTACTAAGAGTTGCCCTATGGCATAATATATGGTCTATCTTTGAGTAAGATCCATATGCTGCTGAGAAGAACGTGTATGCACTTGATGATGGTTGATATGTTCTATATATGTCGGTTAAGTCTAGGTTATTGATTGTGTTATTGAGTTGTATAGTTTCTTTATTCAGCTTTTGTCTGGAGGATCTGTCTAATGGAGAGAGCGGTGTGTTGAAGTCACCCATAATTATTGTGTTGTGGTCTATTTGAGTCTTGAACTTGAGGACAGTTTGTTTTGTGTACGTTGCAGCACCATTATTTGGTGCATACATATTGATAATTGTTATGTCTTGTTGGTGGATGGTTCCTTTTAACAGTATATAGTGTCCTTATTTATCCTTTTTGATTAACTTAGGTTTGAAGTTGCTTTTATTCGATATGAGTATGGCCACTCCTGCTTGCTTCCGAGGGCCATGTGAGTGGTATGATTTTTCCCAACCTTTCACCTTCAGCCTGTGTATGTCTTTTCCTATCATATGAGTCTCCTGAAGGCAGCATATTGTTGGATCTGTTTTTTTAATCCAGGTTACTAGCCTATGTCTCTTGATTGGCGAATTTAAGCCATTAACATTTAAGGTTACTATTGAAATATGGTTTGTACTTCCAGTCATGTTTATTTATTTATTTATTTATTTTAGTTTGCCTAGTTTTTCCTCTTTGGTTATTTTTATCCCCCTTTACTGAGATACCTCCCACTGTTAGTTTTGGGTGCTATTTTTCAATTCCTCTTCTTGTAGTATTTTGCTCAAAATGTCTTGCAGTGCTGGTTTTCTGGCTGCAAATTCTTTTGACTTTTGTTTATCGTGACATATTTTAATTTCATTGTCTAATCTGAAGCTTAATTTTGCTGGATACAGTATTCTTGGTTGTAATCCATTATTTTTCAGCATTTGAAATACGTTGTTCCAGGATCTTCTCGCTTTCAACGTCTGTGATGAAAAATCAGCCGTTAACCTAATTGGTTTACCCCTGAATGTAATCTGCCTCCTTTCTCTCATAGCTTTTAATATTCTCTCCTTGTTCTGTGTGTTGGATATCTTCATAATTATGTGTCTTGGAGTTGGTCTATTATGGTTTTGAATGTTTGGGGTCCTGTAGGCTTCCATGATTTAAGCCAGGCAATTTTCAAGAATAAATTATTCTCAGGTTCTGCTGATGTATTGGCTTCACTCTGAATTGGAACTAAGAGTACCCTCATAGAATATTTCATAGTTTCGGAGCTGTAGAGGCAGAAAGAAGTAAATATGAGTATTTTTATTTTTTAAAAAACGGAGGTCATATTTTAATTATATTAATCAAGAAACACCATTTAATAAATTATACCTAAACTTTAAACAGTTTACTTTAAAAAGAAAATGACTCACCTATTTTTGTTTTACATTTTTGCTCTAAAGATCTACCAAAAAAACTCATCCAGGTGATTCCTGCTTTGCAGTGGATGAGGAGATCTATGATGCTCATATTAAGGTAAAGTGATCTTTTGTGAAATGTATGTTCTTGGTGTGAATTTTGTGTTTTAATGTATTAATGCTGGAAACTTAGATATATTTTTCTGACATTTTATATGAAAATTTGCTAAGAAGAATGTATTTTAGAGAATTATGTTGATTTAAAAAATGTTTTTGTATCAGTGTTCTCTCAAGAGTGTCTTGGGGATGGAAGAAAAGATAGGCTGGGAAATACGTTGTGACAGACAAATTAGGAAGAGCTTTCTAACTGCAGAGGAAATATGATTTTTAGTCAACGATTTTTTGGGTCAGTTTACATTATTGTGTCTTTTAAATTGTACTTACGTGACTTACAATACTTGTGCCTAAATTAATTTTTATAGAATCATAGAATTTCCCTGGTGGTTTTAGCTTGTAATATATAACATGCATGGCAAGTAGATTTTCTTTTTTGACTTGAACCCTGGATATTTTTGTACCTTAACATTTAGTGAAACCTTTTTTCCTCTATTTCTATCCTTTGCTCTGTATTTACACTAAAGTAATATTGGGAATTGTGGCAACTCAGAATTCTAGAATCTATATATATATTTTTTAAGAGAGAGAGAGAGAGAATTTTTTTTAATATTTATTTTTCAGTTTTTGGTGGACACAACATCTTTGTTTCTATGTGGTGCTGAGAATCGAACCTGGGCCGCACGCATGCCAGGCAAGTGCGCTACCGCTTGAGCCACATCCCCAGCCCTAGAATCTATATCTTAACACTTGTATTAAAAAGGGCTTCCATATCTATACTTTCTGAGTCTTTCCACTAAAGATAAAACTAATTAAAAAAAAGTATAAGTAAATAGCAGAAAGATCAGTAGACCAGAAGGAAATACTAGGGTCTGAATTAGACCAAATTATATTCTATGCTTTTATAATTATATCCTAGTATATAACTTCTACTGTGATGTATAACTGAAAAGAACCAATATAAAATAAAAATAAATAATTTAATGAACCTTTTCTAAAAATTTTCTCTTCATCTAATTAAAGAGTAGATGGTCTATGCAAAGTAATAACCAGTTCTGGAAGCAGAGACTCTCAATAATTATATGGTAATACTTGAGTTTCCCAGATTTTTTTTTCACTATAGTTTCTTAAAATATTCAAATACTTATGTCACATTCTGAAATTTCAAATTTTAGATGTTTCTATATTTATTTATTTAAATATTCATTGTAAAACTCTACAAATTTTGTGAACTATTCCAAGTTAGGAAATATATTTGCAAATATTTTGTAGCACGTAAAATAAGGTTTCAAATGTAAAATACTTCTTTTTTTTTTGAAATGACTTGAATTTTATTTCAGTCATGAAGAGCTAAATATTATGTGAGTAAGAATGGTGTAATTTTTATTTTGGGGAAAACAATGTGTAGAGCTATCATACTGTGTTCTATTTAGAATGCTATTATTCATAACTTAACCGAGCTCATTTGACCTGGAGAAATGCACCGTTTCTAAAAGCTGGTGTTATATATATTGTTGAACATGAATAAAAGTGGAGAAAATAAATTTCTACATAATTAATCATCCTATGTAATATAATGTGCATGATATAACTAGTAATTAAGTCTACTGAATTCAAAAATATATTTTAAGTTTTCATTCTCTTTTAATATATGGGATGTGAAAGTTTGAGTAAGTTATCTCAAATTGATGTCATAAAGGAGGAATAAACAAGTTAGAGTAATGTCATAAATATGAAAGTAGGAACCAGAATATCCTTCAAGCCTGGTCTTCAGATGAAAATTTGCTTGTTTCTACCTTTTAAGTATTTTATTGTTTTATATCTTATTATTTTGTTAACTTAATTATATGAAGGTACTATGATAAAAAGAGCATACATCTCTTTCTAAAACAATGACTTACTCCAATTCTTAATATTTCCTTGCAGAATACATCTCTTCAGTGTCTATTCATTGTGCCATCTCTGTCACTGTGGTTTGTTTATTGAGTTAATGTTTCTGTTTAGCAGCTCTGTGTGGTTTATATTCATTGATATCATCTCCACAAGATTGCTTTCATCATTTCTTTTTTTCTTGGAAGGATCAAAATTTGTATAATCATTTATCTTCAGCTATTTGACACATAGGAACAATGTGTCACATTTTTCCATAGGATGGACAAAACTTATACTGTTTATGAATCCAATCAATCTTATTTAATAGATAACTCTAAAAGCTCATATCTTATGAGCTTTCTCCTTAAGAGGTAATTCATGCCAATATAAGTCATAAAAACATTGAAATATCACATATAATTTCTCATATTATTAGTCTTTTTCAAAAGTACTCTAAATACAGATGACTACCATTTTTATCCTACATCATTCAGTTTAAGAAAATAGTATAATGGATTTCAGTATTTGTGTAACAATCAGTTGGATATAAGTGGAGTGACATTTTGGAGATCTCTGTGTCATGACTCATAATCTTTACCCCATGAGAATATACCCCAGCTTAGTAAGTGAGAGAATTCAGTTTGAGTATACACCAAAATGATTCAGAAACCTCTGCTCTTTCTGTTGTACCCTGCAGTCATGGAAAACATTTATTATTTTGTCAACTTTGGTTCTTATTATGCCTTAATTTTTTTTTTCTTTCTAGAACACCCCGGAAGGAGGAAAATTAACTGAAACTTCAAGGCAATCCATGAAGGATGGTAAGCTATTTGAAGACTGCCTGATTTTGTGCTGCTTTTTGACTTGAAATTACAAAATTTTTATATACTGTTTATTTTGTTTTTATTGTCAGAAGTATAATATGACACTGAGAACAAAACAGTGGAAACTAACCTGACAATGGTAACCCTGCCATTAAAAAGAATGACATAGTTGAAACCACATTTGTGCAGGCAATCAGAATAAAGAATGATTGTCTTTTCTTTACATCACCTGACTCAAAGATAATGTGTTTTTAGAAATTCTCTTTCCATTTTTTTTACATATCATCTTTTATGAAGACAAACATCCTAGAAAGAAATATAAGGCTACAAGGTTATAATAGAAAACAAGCAACAGGTGAGGTATATGTATAGAATTAACACTGATAGAATGTGGTGGGAATAAACAATTTTTTGGTGTGTCCGTATGGAAGGAAATAAATAGAAAATAAGCCAAAATCACAGCTTTAGGAATATGAAGCTGAGAAAAGGGGATGCATACAAAGAATTTATTTATGAAGGGAAAGATAAGTATCCAGATTGGATGATTGTCAATATGGCTGATATTTAAAATAAGAAATATTGAAATTAATAAGAGCAGCAATTGAATATTAGGCCAAACATAGGAATGTTCAGAGGAAGTACATGCTGGATATATAGAACAATGTGTCACATCTGTCTATCATTTACTCTTGACATCCTTCAATGAATAGAAGGCAGGGTGTGTGATTACCATCACAATCATTTTGGTATTATAATGAATACAAAAATAAGAAAATAAATGTGGCATATTTTAGATACTTAAGAAATCAATATTTTCTTCTGTTTTTATTAAAGCTTCAAGTAATTTATATTTAGCACCAATCAGTATAGGCTTAAAACTGTTGGTGGTCAGTGCTTGTTGAATTATACCAAAATAGATTCTACTGTCACATATAACTAAAAAGAAAACAACAACAACAAAAATAAACATAAAAAATGTATATAAATAGGTACTGGTATTCAAAGAAAAATATAAATCCAAACAGAAAAAGTAACAATAGTAATGAACATGATAAATTAAAAAAAATAAATGGACTTCTAAAAATTAAAAAAGGTCAATTTTTAAAAATTAATGCACAGTTTTCACTGTGGCATATTTGTACATACATGTAGATCAATTGTACTTACCCAATCCTGTCTTCAACATTCCTTCCTCCGTACCTCCGATTTTATCTATGTTAATGGACAAAATTTATTATCCATCCATCTATTTTCATGTTGATTATTTCCACCTCTAGTTTTCTATATGAGAGAAATATATGATACTTTTTTTCTAAGTATGGCTTATATTGCTTAACATGATGCATTCCAGTTTCCTTTATTTTCTTAAAATTGATGTTTATTGTTCTCTATGCGTAGAAATCTTCCTTGTGTATATATGGCACATTTTCTTTATTCATTCTCCTGTTTACAAGCATCTAGCCTGATTCTATAACTTGATTCCTATGAATACGGTCATGATAAAGATGGGCATGTGTGTATCTCTAAAGTTCGCTGACTTTAATATTTTCCAATAAATACTGAAGAGTAGTATAGTTGAATCATAAAGTAGTTCTATGTTCAGTTTCTTGAGTAGCCTTCATACTGATTTCCATAGGAGTATAGTAATTTGTGTTCCTACCAATAGCATATAAGAGTTTCTGTCTCTTCAATTCTTCCCAGTATCATTTGCTTTCTTCAGGATTGCTTTTTCTGGATGGTGGAAAATGGGAGCTTGGTGTTGCTTTAATTTGCATTTCTCTGATTGCTGGAGATATTATGCATTTTTCCACCTAAGTGTTGGCCATTTGTACCTCTTATTTTGAGAACTAACTGTTCATTTGCTCATTTATTAAATAGGTTTTTGTGTTTCTGGTGTTAAGATGTTTGAGTTAATGTTTTCAGGATATTGACCTTCTGTCAGAAAAGTAGCTGGCACAGATTTTCTCCCATTCTGGAGGCTACCTCTTCTTACTGTTGCGTGTTTCACTTACTATGCAGAAAGGTTTCAATTTGATGAACTCTCTGTTATCCATTCTTACTATTTTTCCTGAGCTGTAGGAAGCTCTATTCAGGAAGTAATTGCCTACATACTGAAGTGTTTTCCATATTTTTTTCTAGCAGTATTAAAGCTTCTAGCTGGTACATAAGTCTTTAATCGTTTTTGAATAAACTCTTGTACAGTGTTAAAAAATAGGCATCTAGTTTTCTTCATCTACGTATGGATGTCTAGTTTTTCCTACACTATTTCTAAAATATCTTTTGTCTTTTCTCCAACATATGTTTTGGCATCTTTGCCTAGAATCACATGACTGTACCTGTGTGGATTTGGCTCTCTGACTTCTCTTCTATCCATTGGTCTATGGGTCTTTCTTTACACTAGTACCATGTTTTTTTTATTACTATGGCTCTGTTTTATATTTTGAAATTGGGCATTGTGTTATATCTATTGTTGCTCTTATGATCAGCACCACTTTGTCTAAGTTTATTTTTTCTTTCATACAAATTTAAAAGTAGTTTTTTTTCCCCATTTCTGTGAAGAATATCGTTATAATTTGAATGGGAATACATGGTATCTATAATTCACTTATGGTACTATAGCCATTTTCACAATATTAATTCTGCCTTTCCATGAACATAGGAGATCTTTCTACTTTCTATTGTCTTTAACTTCCTTTTTTATCAATCTGTTATTTTCCTTGAAGATGCCATTCACTTACTTGGTTAAGCTTATTTTTAGCTATTTTAAAAGCTATTTGAATGAGTTATTACCCTTTCTTCTTTCTCACCAGATGTGCTATTGATATATAGACAGTTTATTCTTATATGTTTATTTTGTATCATGTTACTCTGATGAATTTATTCATCAGAAGTAGAATTCTCATGATGTAACATTTATGGTTTTCTAAGAATAGGACTATATCATTTGCATATAGAAGTAATTTAACATTGTTACTTTTCTATTTGAATCCATTGTATTTTTTTCTCATCTCTAAAATTTTAAGTATTGTGATTAGTGAGATTGGTGACAATGAACATCATTGCCTTTTTCTGATTTTAGGGAAAATTTTCCAGTTTATTACACTATTGGCTTTGAGTTTAATATACTTGTTCTTTATTATCTTATTATAAGCTTCTCCTATTTCTAATTCCTCCTGGCTTTGTCATGAAGGGCCCTTAAATTTTCTCAAAGGCTTTTTTCTGTTGATGTTGAAATGATCATGTAGTTTTGCCCTTGATTCTGTATGTGGTGTATCAATTTTATTGATTTGCATGTATTGAATTATGCTGGAGCAAAATCAGCTTGATCATCATATACGGTTTTTCTGTGTGACACTAGAGACTCAAGCCAGCAGCACTATACCACTGATCCACATCCTCAGCCCCCTTTATTATTCACTTTGAAACATGTCTCACTAAATTGCCCAGGCTGGCATTCAAATTATAGTGTGCCTGAAACAACCTTCTTCATTTCTTAGAATATAGACATACCACAATGCCTGACACTGCATGTTCTTTTTTAATGTGTTGTTGAATGTGGTTTGCAAAGATTTTGTGAGAATTTTTATACTATATTCCTCAAGGATGTTGGTCTCTAGTTTTTTCCTTGTTGGGTCCATATTCACTTTTCCAATCAGGGAAATACTTTGCAGATTTGCTTAGGAAGCATCTTTCCTTTGCTCTTACCTGTAATGGGAAGATTAATATTAGTTCTTCTTTAAATATCTGATAAAATTCAGTCATGCTTTCACCTATGGTCCTGGAGGCTTGTTGTTATTGCTTAAATCTAATTGCTTGTTATTGAGCTATTTGTTTATCTCTATCCCTTTGATTCAAAATTTTTAGGTCATATTTCATCAATGTCTTCTAGATTTTTTTTTCATGTGTTGCAATTTAAGTCTTTAAAATAGTCTAGATTTTCTCATTTATTAAAATATAAGTTTTTCAAATAGTCTCTAGATATCCTCTAGATTTCAGTGGTATCTGTTGTTATATTTCTGTTTTTGTTTCTAGCTTTATTCATTTATAATGTATCTTCTTTCTCTTTTTTTATTTTTTACTTACCTTGGCTAAGAGTTTATCAATCTTATTTACCTTTTCAACAACCAACTATTTGTTTCATTATTACTATGTTAGGTTTTTTGTTGTTGTTGTTTTGATTTTCTACTTTATAATTTTGGCTCTGTCATTTATTAATTCTTTTTTAGTATTGGTTTTAGAATTGATTTACTGATGTTTTTCTTAAAACTTGGGATGCATCTTGAGGTTTTTTAATTTGAAATATCTCACATTTTTAAAAGGAGATAGTCATTGCTATGAACTGCCTACATACAACCACTTTTGGTGGATCAGAGGAGGGACATGGGAAAGGAAAAGAAAGGTACTGGGTAGAAATATTGGTCAAAATATGTTATATGCATTTCTGTATGGTATAGTGAATCACACTATTATGTATACATACAATGTCTTGATAAAAGAAAAGAATAAAAAGGAAAAAAAAAGAATGGCTTTTACTGTATTCCATACATGTGTGGATGCTGTGTTTTGATTCGCATGTGGTTCTGAGGTATTTTTTGAAATTTCCCCCTGATTTCATCAGTGACCCTTTGATTATGCAACTGTATTTTTTATTCCTTACATGTTCATGCAGTTTCTGTAGTTTTACTCACTGTTTACTTCTTTTTCTTAATTAGATCATTATTTCCTACATAATATTGGGGTTCATTTTTAAATAATCATACAAGTATATTTATTTATTTATTTATTTTTAGTTTGGTTCTCAGTACTCTCCCTTTTTCTTTCTCTGTTGCCTTTCTTCTATTCCACTGATCTTTCTTGTATTTATTTGTAGTTGTTTTAATTAGTGAATCATTGATATATATATAAAGGTCAGATTCAGTGTGATATATTCATAAGTGCACATAGGAAAATTTGTTCAGATTCATTCCACCACACTTCCTTTGGCAGTCCCTCCATCCCTCTCAATATTCTTCCTCTGCTTCACTGACCTCTCTTCTATTTTCATGGAGTCCCCCCTATCCCCCTTGTTTTTATATACCTTTTTAATATGAGGAAAAATATTCAATCCTTGACTTTTTGAGTCTGAGTTATTTCACTTAGTGGGAAGTTTTCCAGTTCCATTAATTTACTAGCAAATACCATTTTTTTTTATTATTGAATACTGCCTGAATAGAACTCTATTATGTATATATCCCACATTTTCTTTATACATTCATCTGTTGATTGGCACTTAGGCTTTTTTTGATAGCCTATTTATTTTTAATCATGCTGCCTTAAACTTTGATGTGGCTGCATCCCTATAATATGCTAATTTTAAGTTTTGAAGAATCTGTGTATTTTCTTGCAGGGTGTTTGTACTAATTTGTAGTCCCACCAACAATATACAAGTGGACCTTTCTTCTGCATCCTCATCAACATTTACTATTACTTGTGTTATTGATGATTGCTATTCTGAAGAGAGTCAGATAAAATCTCAGTGCACTTTTGATTTGTATTTCCCAAACTACTGGAGATTTTGAACTTTTAAATATACATTTATTTTACATTTGTAATTCTTTTAAGAAGGATTCCCTTTAGTTTTTTCCATTTATTCTGTGGGTTACTATTTTTTTTTTTTTTGGTAATAAAGTTTTGAGTTCTTTATATATTCTGAATATTAACCTCCATTTCTTTTTTTTTAAGAGAGAGAGAGAGAGAGAGAAAGAGAGAGAATTTTAATATTTATTTTTTAGTTTTTGGAGGACACAACATCTTTGTTTCTATGTGGTGCTGAGGATCGAACCTGGGCCGCACGCATGCCAGGCAAGTGCGCTACCACTTGAGCCACATCCCCAGCCCAAACCTCCATTTCTTGATCAGATGACAAAGATCTCCCATTCTCTAGGCTCTGTCTTTATGCTCTTGTTGCCTTTGGTGTTCAGAAGTATTTTATTTGATGTCATACTACTTATTGATTATTGGTTTTATTTCTTATGCTTTAGGAGTTTTATTAGGGCAATTGACGCTGTGTCAATATGTGGAAGAGTTCAGCTCACAATTTATCCAGCATTTTTAAAGTTTCTTTTGTAATTCCTAAATATTTTACCCACTCTGAGTTGACTTTTGTGAAGGGTGAGAAATAAGGATCAAATTTTGTTCTTCTTAATGTGTATATAATTTCCCCCCACCCATTTGTTAAAAATGCTGTATGTTTTGTTTTCTAATAGCCATCCATTGTGATGTGATAAGGGATGAAAGCAATTATTTTGGTTTTGTATTTACTAAGACTTGCTTTGTATCCGAATATATGATCTATTATAACAAAAGTTTCTTGTATTCTGAAAAAAACTGAGTTCTTCTCTTGTCAGATGAAATACTGTGTAGACAACTGTTGACAGTATGTGAAATAAAAGTGACATCTAGGAACTTTCTTGATGTTTTGTCTATGTAACCAGTCGCTGATGAAAGTAGTATAAAAGTCACCCACACTTCTGTTTTTTATCAGGTCTTATCTGTCCCTTTAGGCTGAATAGTGATTATTTTATAAAATTGGTTTCACTGACATTCATATGTAAATATTTACAGCCACTTATTTTCTTGTTGGATTTTTCCCTTTAGCAGTATGTAGTAACCTTCTTTGCCACCTTTGAGTAATTGTTGCTTGAAGTCTCCTTTATCAGCTTTGCAAATAGCTACCACTTGGCTTTTTTCTTTTTCTTTCTTTCTTTTTTTTTTTGCTTCCATTTACATGGAATATCTTTCCATCCTTTCACTTTTATTCTATGAACATCTTTGCAATTCAGGTGTGTTTTTTGTAGACAGTATACATTTGGGTCTTGTTTATTCATTGAGTATTTCAGTCTATGTCTTTTAAGTTGGTAATTAACACAATGTGAATTCAGTGTTAGAATATTGAGGTGTGTTTCTTTATAATATAGGATTCACTCTTAATTCCCATTTGTGTATCCACTCTTCTTGCGACATTTATTCTCTTGTATTCTCCCATGATTTATTTTAATCTTTTTCTTGTGTATATAGAATTCCATTGTGAATCTTTTGCAGTGTTAGCTTAGTTGTCATAGGTTATTTTTGTTCATTCTTTTCTTGGAAAGTCTTTACTTCTACTTTTATTTCTGAAGAATAACTTTGATGCAGATACCAATATAGGCTGGCAGTACCGAAGTAAGACAAATGAGACTGGACACCAGAGGAATTAGGAAGAAGCAGATTTATTGTCTGCAGCCTACTCATTGAGGGCTTTCACCTAAAACAAATTCTCCCTCTGAATGCCAAGTCTAGACATTTGTTGAGCTTTATACACAGTGGTATGGAGAGGGGAGTTTGAAGGTGTATATTTTTGCAGGGGTCTACATTAAAGTAATTTTTTTCTGCAAATTCTCAGAAGTTACCTATTATTCCATTTCTTAGAAAAGTCAGGGATTATATAGATTATACCACAAAAGCAGAGTACATTCATTAAGTTCATGGGTAAATTTAGTATTTGCAAAAAAGAGCAGAGCAACAGGAAATAGAGTGTCTAACCACATTTGAGCCATTTTGTGGAGATCTTTGCTGATGAGTTGTTAACAAGAAAATTGTGGTAAGAGTTTCTGTGGAAGCTTAATGAAGATACATTGGTGGAGGAGAGGATGCCACTACAGTATTTCTGTTTTAGTGCTTGGAATATATTTGCATGTACTGCTGGACCTTAGAGTTATACAGATGCATATCATTTATCAATGACTTGGTGCTTCTCTCTTGAATTTTTACAAACCTTTTTATGCTCTGAATTTTGACATTTTATCCAAAATATAATGCATACAGTTTCTTATTTGGCCAAGTCTGTTGGCCTTCTAAATGCTTTCTGTGCCTGATATTCATCTTATTTCTGCAATTAAGGGTTATTTTTCTGGTGTGAGTTCACCGAATAAGTTCTCTTTGCCTTTAGTCTGTATATACACTCCTTCCTTCAGACCTTAGTCTCAGTTGGTCTTTTAAAGTTGTCCTGGAATGTTTGTATCTTATTTTTAAAGTCTCTCTTTTTATTAATTCAGGAAAGTTCTATTTCATCTACCTTGTCTTTAAGACTTAACATTCTTCCTTCTGCCTGATGTAGTACTTTGGCAGTATTTTTATTTGGAATTTTATTTGAGTTAATAAACTCATTAGTTCCAAATTTTTTGCCTTTTTTTCCCAAAACTCTATCTCATTTTGGGGATGTCCTTTCAAAGCCTGGATTGCCTTCAATAATTTATTTTTTAGTCCTTTATTTCCTTAAATTATTTTTATAATAAATTGTTTAAATTCCTTGCTTACCATATCTTACACATCAATGTATGTGTATTAAATTATTAGGGATTTAAACACTTTGGATAGTGTCTTAGTTCCTTGCTCTATCATGTTTCCTGATTTAATATGCATAGGTTTGAACAGCTGTTCAAATAGATTTGTATTCCCCTCTTACATGTGGGTCATATTGTTGAGCAGATTTCTCTTTGGATATTCTCTGAACAGAGTATATGTTCTATTTTCAAAGCCCCAAGTCATTGACAGAAGTGCTGGGACCTCTAATCCAAAATACTTTAAGAGGAAAGAATAACCACCAGTCATATAAAAAACTTATAAGCTAAGTACATGTTGATATATAACCAAAGTAAAAACTTTTAAAAATGATCTCTACAATTCCAGTAGCCAATGAAGAAATGGTAATAATAAACGGTGCCCAAAATTTAAGCATTAGTGATTCTAAAATCAATACTAAAATATATAGAAAAAATGGTAAGATGGAAAAAAGAATAAGAAGAAAAATGAAAAAGAAAAATAGTACAAATACAAATGAAAAATAAGAAAATAAGTACAAAGAAAATAAAACAATTAAAAGATCATGTAAGTTAGAAAGTGAAAAATAAATGATAAAGAAAAGCCACTTAAAAGTGCAGTACCAAGAAAAGTATATGATTTCCTTATATCTGATATAATTCAAATATAAACACTTTCTTCCCCTACTTCTAGTTTTAAAATTCACCATTTTGGGAGTCTTTCTGGGGAGCAACTATAATTGTACTAGTCCTCTCAATTCTAGCCCAAACAGGCCAGGACTGGTTGTGGAGTCTTGAATGTGGAAAAGCTTCATCCAAGCCTATGAGAAAGTGTTATAAGACCATTTTCATATGAAGAGGTAAATCATTCACAATATTGTTTTTTTTTTTTTTAAGAGAGAGGAGAAGGAGAGAGAGAGAGAGAGAGAGAGAGAGAGAGAGAGAGAGAGAGAGAGAGAATTTATTTATTTATTTTTAGTTTTTCGGCGGACACAACATCTTTGTACGTGGTGCTGAGGATCGAACCCGGGCCGCACGCATGCCAGGCGAGCACGCTACCGCTTGAGCCACATCCCCAGCCCACAATATTGGTTTTTGTGTTCCTGGGGATTGGATTCTGGCTATAGTAGGAGCTGTCAACAAAACTCTCACACATGGACCCTGTGGGTCAGTCTGTGCTTAAAACCCCAATTCCCAACTTTTTTCAGTGAGCTCAGGATCATGCAAGACTCCAAGTCTTCATGCAGGATCTGTGCTTGGTTGGGGGAGATGCAGGAAACAACTTTTCACAAGACTTTCCCAAGCACTCCAAAAATGTTCTACCCCACAAAATTACACAAAAACTCATCTTCTTTCCTGTTACTAATCTCAAAACACCAGTTTTAACAGGGTGATGTCCCCCATTGACCTTCATTTTATAAGGTGGCCAACCAGCACACCATGCTTTCTGCTAAGAAGAGTTTTCAACACATCTCTGTTAATCTGAACCAAAAAGGTGGGTACCCACAATTCCAGTAAAGAGAGGCATCCGTTGTGTCTTGGAGATGTAAAACATGCAGGAGATTCTGACATAGTCCTAGCAATGGGACCTTCTAAAGTGGAAACCCCCTCTGTTAATTACCAGGGAAGTGATTGTAATTGTTTCAGTTGAAGAAGTGAGGTTTCTTCCTTCACATGCCTCTGAGCATAGTGAGATGGCCAGACCCAGGAAATAAGCTCTCCTCTCTGGAGATTGTAATAGCAAGTTTTCTACCAAAATCAATCCTGACACTCACTGTCACATAGTTCCTACAGGCACATTTAATTTTGAAACTTACATCAGTTTCTATCCATTGGATAACCATGTAACCATGAGTACAGCTTTCCAGAGCTCCTTACGGGACTCCAAGTGAAGAAGTATCTTGGGAGTTGCTTATGATTCTACTGAGAAGAAGCTGCAGTGCAACTGTCCTCCATTGACATCTTGCAGAATCCAATTGGCTGAAACTCTTTACTGGAATTTAAAATATGATTTTCTTGAGATTATAGAGGGTCTGAGCCTACCAGAGAAGAGCTTCCATGTAGCCAGTGTGGAAAACTGCTGCAGTTAAATTCTTTTACGAAACTTTTATTACTCTAAGAAAAACATATTCCTTGTTTTTATCTGTTCATTGGCTCTCTGTAATTGCATTCCACTGCTTGCCCCTTCCTAGTGTTTCTGCAGTCACACAACAATTGATTTAACTCAAATTCAGGGTGTAGTCAGTAACCACTGTATTCATCTACATACACGCTTTTTACCATAGTATAATTTCTTATCATTTTTTTCTTGAGTGGAAACTGATGCATACTCTATCCCATATATTGAAAAAGAAAGAAACCTTCTTTAAAACAACTTTATCATTTTATTAAACTAGTTTGTCTATCAGTAAAAGTTTTACCAAAAGATATTTAGATTCCTCTTAGCCCTTGCTTACCTGAATGAAAGCGTGGGGCCGTGGCTTCTTCTACTTGATGTGACATAATTCAAGGTCTATAACAAAATATCTTAGTTAAACTCTAAAAGCTTATAATTAGAATGTTTTAAATGTTTAAATGATGTGTAGCAAATATATATGTATATATATACACAACTTACACAAGTTATACATATTATATATTATATGTGTTATACATGGTAGAAGGTCCTGTAATTTTTAGTGGTAAGTGATGAGTAGGGTTAGGTGTAATGGAGTTACTTCCTGATGAAAAAATGCACATCATTTAGTGTGCTACTGGTTGATCTCTCTCTCTCTCTCTCTCTCTCTCTCTCTCTCTCTCTCTCTCTTCCTCTCTCTTCCTCTCTCTTCCTCTCTCTTCCTAATCCTTTTGATTGTTGATGGACCTTTGTTTTATTCATATGCAGTGCTGGTAATCAAACCCAGTGCCTTCACATGCAAGGCAGGCATTCTGCCACTGAGCCACAACTCTAGCCCCCATGTTGGTATTTCTCTATTGTCCTTCTTTCCTGGTTTTATAGATTTAGTAACCAAATGACTATAATATTTGGCTGATTTGCAGAGGATACATGACACTTTGATATAAAATGTTTCAAACATCTCTAGTTTTTAAGTCTAATTTATTTCAAATCTAGAAAGCTATGTGTCTCCTTAGAATAGTGATTAGGAAATCTTCATGGAACTCATTAGTGATATTAATTTTACCAGAGTATCTCTCAGATTCTTTCTCAGAATGGTTTGGGTCATTTATCTGGTGATGCATATCAAAGGGCAAAAGATGGTGTAAATGGACATATAAGAATGTAAGAACCATGCATTATATAATCATTGGATATAATGCATATTTAAAACATGAGCACTAGTATGATTTAATAGTGGAAGAAATTAAAATAATAAATAGTAAGGAGATTGAAATAATGCAGCTTATCAATGGTACATTTGAGTGTCCCTAGAGGAGTTGAATTTTTATTAGGTTCATTTCCAGATCTGCTTAGATTAAAAGAAAAGATGGGAAATAAGGAAGGGGAGGTGAGAAGTGGGAATGAAGAATGAGACAAAAAAACTATAGACAACAACAAAAAGAAAAAGAAGCAGGTACACATTGATCATGGCCTGATAAAATGTTCTCTGGTAACATTATGACTTCTAATACACCTACAAATTGGGGGATAAGATAGGGAGAATTTCAAATAGGTAAAATTAAATGGCCAGGCACAGGGTCTGCATGCCTATATTCCCAGCAGCTCTGGAGGCTGAGGCCAGAGAATTTTGAGTTCAAATCCAGCTCAGTAACTTAATGAGGTCCTCAGAAATTTAGCAAGACACTGTCTCTAAATAAAATATAAAAAGAGCTGAGAATGTGGCTCAGGAGTTAAGCAACCCTGGGTTCAATTATCAGTTCCAATAACACAATAACAAAGCAAAAGAAAACATCAAATAGGCAAGTTAAGTTAGAGGAATTGGTAGAAGATTAAGCATGCATAAAAACTCTCAAACTTTAGTGAATCAAATGTTGGGGAACATGTACAAAATATATGTTCTGACTCAGAGGTCTTTGGTTCTCCCTATCTTGTCCTCCAAATTCAAGTAAGGAGTTGAGATGAGAAACATAGCATTTCAGAATCACTGAGCATTTTAAAAGATAGTTAATTTTTTTCTTTACTGAAATCATGGCTTTGAGAATGCTAGGAATGCACCCAATTACTCTGCCAAGTCCTCATTTCTAGATAGCTAAGAGTCTGATGGACTGATATTTCATGAAAATCCTTGAAAGTCTAACAAGATATACCAAACCAGGCTCATTTTGTAAACAACAGACTGTATATGTTAATTTTTTGAATACCTTTTTATTCTTTGAAGAGCTGTTATTCTTTGTATACATGCCAATTAATTTGAAATTTAATAGGTTATTCATATCTTATAATTGTTTGGCATTTCAGTTCACTTTTCCCCTTTTGATTACCATATTTTAATAGTTTCTGTTTATTGAGCATTATTTATTGTATACAGTTCCTATGTCTTCTCAAATAAGTGGATCAAGAAACTTTCAGTGGGTTAGACCAGAGGTAACAGTAAAAGAAGATACACCCCTGTCCTGCCTGGATATGGAAAAATAGATTATTTTAAAAAGTATATATGTAAGCTGATCAGTTCAGAGAACTTTCCTCAATGGAAATGAATTGTACTTTCCACTGGACTGTTATCACACCTTTGGATTTACTATATTGTAGGACAAATGGAGGAACAAGATATATACCTGTAATAAAGTTGTTAAATGATTGTGATAGGCTACATTAAACACACATGCTGTTAATTTTTTTCTTCATTTTATATATTTATGTCCTGAAATTCCTGTTTTGCTCCTCTGATTAGATATTCCCATTCCTTCAATTACTCCACACCTTTACTTGGTATGTGTACATTACCTATTATATTTATGGTAATTATAAATGTAATCTCACTTTTGAAAACTTAACTCCATGTTTAATGAAACCAATATTGGATATTTTTTCAGTATTTGATTCATATTACTACTCAACAAAAACTAGCAAACACAGAAACCCAAAAGCTAAAATATTCTTTATCAAAGCTAACACATGAAACACGGCTCCACGTTGATTCAGCAGCAATGTGTGCTTGGTTTTGTTACATTCATGTTTTGTGGATTATATATTTCTTTTGCTTTTCAGTATTTCAGGATTTCACACATTCTTTTGTAAAGGTAATTATAAACATCTATGTTTATCTTAAATTATTTACTGTGTATTGTATAAAATGTACAACATGTATTTAATATTTACTTTCCAAACATATACAGCCTATCCTAGACAGGAGGTATTTTCTTCAAAAGAATACAGTAGGGACAATTTAAGAAAGGATATACAAATCAGGTAAATTTTGCAATGCAAGTTCTGTAGAAAGAACTATATTAAAATATTTGAAATGCTAGGAGATTTTCCCCTAAGTAGTAGGAGGATTTGACAAAAAAAAAAAATGCTAGTGTCTATATTGGCATACAAGTTTAAAAATATATCTTTAAAGACACAACAAAATGATTTCTAAAAAATCTTTACCTCAGACATTTCTAAAATTAAAGTTCCCAAACTGGAATCCTTATACCTTTTAGGTTAGTTATGAGGCTCTATTTTCCCCTCAGATTTTGTAAAAGTTTATTGTATAGCTGCCAATAAATTCCAGATCTTGGGAGATAGACATAAAAATATTTGTTTAAACCCAGGGATTAGGGGTAGTGTGTGAAACAGAACCCACTTAAGATTTAATTTTCGTTCTAGTATAATACCCACTTTATTGAATAATTACATTGAACCCGTGTTGTACTTGATGCAACTGTTTATTCTGTGTCCATTGTCACTCATTTGATTATGTCTGTAATCATTCATATGAAGTATTATTTTGTATTAATTTTTTTCATTTCATATAATACTAATAGAGTATTTATAGGAAATTAGTATTTTCTGATTTTTTAACCCAGAGTTGTAAATTCAAAATTATTTACACAAACCATTATGCATATTCCCTTTTCATGCTTTCTTTGCTTGTGTTTTTTTGTTTGTTTTGTTTGTTTGTTTATTTGTTTACTTTTTAATTGTGGGGATTGAACACAGAATCTTTTCCATGCTAAGCAGTGGCTCTACCACAAAGCTTTACCTCTGATTCATTGGAGGTTTGGGTAATTCCAAGATTCAGGAAATTGTCCCCAGAGCACCGAAATGAGTCCCTTCATCATAGGAAAATGTGAAATTGAAATAGTACCTGGTAAATCCAAAGAACTTAATCAGTTGCTGTGTTTTATTTCACATGTCATTTGATACCTTGTTTAACAGTCTAGAGTTTCTTATTCCAGAGACTCAGCTTTGTCCTTTATTTACTTAATGAAACTTCATTTTATATTGGTCACAGAAAATGATATATCCTCTGTGTTTATTGGATCATTCCCTCCATTCTGGCCTGGTTCCCTCTTTTTGGCACTTCTGTCACCTGCTTATTTATCTCGGCTCATGCATATGCTCTCCACACTCACCCTGTCCCCAGCATTTGGAACCATCTAGCTACAATGCAAATGTGACTATGAACCTCTCTCTAGAGCATGAAAGGCCAGCTTTTAAAATTACCCAGAAATCTTTCGTGAGTTCAGCCTAACTCTATTTCTTCTTTTGCCTTCACTGTCCTCTGGCATTGCTCCTGAGCAGCCCTGTATTTTCAGGCACATACTGACCCACTTAATGCTTGACTCTGTGTCCAGCTACAGCCTTTCAAGCTCTTTCCACTTTCTGCCTCTGACTGGTAACCTCACTTCATTTAGTCTCTGCTGAGTCCTAGCTTCAGGAAGCCATGATCCCTAGCATCTTTTTACTCTCTTCTCACTTACAAAAGGAGCATAATCAATTTTGGGTTCAAATAAACTGTTGATGCCAAATGATGTAAAAGAAGTCACCTCAAGTCTAGGAGCCAAAGGGCTAGACAAGGGAAGGAGTAATTTACACCTCAGCTAGTAGATATCCAATTGAACTGTGGCTGAAATACTAAGGCACTCCAAGGAAAGAAAAACCACTTTATGACAAGCAGATTCATAATTATGCAGAACTGAACAATCTGGGTCTGACAGAAGAACACAGTTTTCAGAATAATGAAGAAAATATTTTAAATACAAGATGTTCATTGATAACAGTATAGAAAATATCAGCCATTGTGGAAATGACTACTGAATACTAGTTGTTTTTATAAGTTACTGTTTTGAGGAAGAGAATAGCAAATTTTGTGAATCCCCACATTTCTATAGTGTTTTTAAAATTTGCTTCTGGCAACTTTTCATTCATCTTGAGTGGATATACCTTTGAGATATTTTTGTGTCATGAACCTGGTGATATGTAGTGTCTCCCCAGGTCAGGAACACTGTTGAAGTCTTACATCACTAAATACATTTCCTTAAATAATCAGTATTTGCTGGGTCCAGCCGGTCACTTCTAAACACACGTGCTTGGGAGACTGAGACAGGAGCATGGCAAGCCTCAGGCCAGAACAAACACTTTACGACCTAGCCTCCCCCAAAAAAAAAAAAAAAAAAATATATATATTTATTTATTTGGATACAACTCTGGCAGAGAGCTTGTCAATGTTGTAATTTAACCCAGAGGGTTAAATCACCAAATACACACAAGTATACCACAACAATAAACAATTAAAAAGGTAAATAATCACCTAAAATTCAATCTTATTATTACTTTTTATTTTTGACAGACTTCATTCTCTCTAAATGTTCTAAGTAGTTTAAGAATATCTACATAATTTTCAGCTGATCTACTTTGGTTCTCATCATCTGAAGAAGAGGAGGAAGGTCTTGATGGCACCAAAAAATAAGCAGCCACAGGTATGTATACACATCCTTTTAAATTTCTGGTTTCTTCTTGTTTTGCTTGTTTTAAGAAAATCAATAAGGCCAAATTGAATTATCTTTCATAACATTGCTTTGAAATCCAAAGATGGTAATTTAATATTTGAGTCTAAAAGAATTGAACTGGTTATGAATCTGAAAATAACATTAGAATTCATGATAACATATAGGTAAACATTATCCTTGTGATCGAGGCAGAAATTTTCCAAATATTGTTTGTGCTTCCATTTTTATAACCATCTTAAATGATGAAGGAGTTATAATTAAGTGGTTTTGTGAATACCCATTTGAATTAATGAACATATATAGTGGCAACGGTCATTGAATGGATTTATGGTAAAGGATGGTCCTTCCCAGTGGCTCAATTTTTGTTACATATGAGCATGCTTTCATGCCAAGGTGAAGATTTTCATACAGCCTAGCCATCAGTGTCTCTGTCAATGCAAATAGTATAACCTCAAAAAAGATACCCAATGACCTGTTAAGGAAATTGAAACCTCCCAGAATGGAACCATTGCTTTTGGGTAAAAGCAGGAACTTTCTAGGTTTTTTTTTTCCCTTTCCATACCATAAAGTAGTCAATATTATTAACATCTTTATCTAAACTCTTTAGTGAATAATAGAAAAAAAAAAGGATTTGAATGCTGTTTTTTGAGAATTTAGGAATTTGAGGTGTTTCTTGCCTTTTTTTCTTATTGTCTGTGTTAGTAAGGCCAAGGTTTTGCATGTATTTGGATGGTTTTCTCTTCCGAGTATATGTGTGTGTCCTTTAGTGCAAAGCTTTCTCTTTAAAATACATCCTGGGCAGGGGTGATATTTCAGTGTCAAGTATCCATCTTGATATGACCAAGGTGCAAGGTTCATCCACCAGGACCTTTTGAAGAGTAGAGAATAACTTCCAGTAAGAATAACAGTTTAAAACATGTATCACCTATAAAGGAAATGCTTGTTTAAAGTGATCTCTCTAAGTCCACAAACTAGAGAGGAAAACAGTGTACACCTAGTTGAGGAAATAGGCAGTACTGGTCATAAAATTATTAAGGTGAAATTCAATAAGGAAGGACATTGAAACTGATGTGATTAAACATCACCTTATCTGATGGTGATTTGGTAATGGAGTACACAAGCTGAGTTTCTCTCAGTTTGGGGTGTGCCCCCAGAGCCACTGAATTCAGTGGTAGTGGAGTACACAAGCTGAGATTCTCTCAGTTATGCCCAGCTCCTTGCATGGGGGTGCTTAGGGAAGGTTATCACTGCAAATGAAAACTTACCTTCAGTATTTTTATTTTTCCTCTCAGGGATGTGGTATGTTTGTCTGATAAAACCTCTCACCATGGAGTCTGGAAACTGTTTTGTGATGCAGACCCCAATTGGGGACTCCTGCAGTCAGTGATCTCAGGGGTGCGCAAGGTTCCAAGTGTCTTAGGGATTTCTTGGCACTCTGTTTCAACATGGTAGATGAGGTCTGTTGGCAGAATCTGTGCTTTGTTCTGGAAAATATAGGAACATATTTTCTTACGAGACCTTGCCCCCCTCTCCTGGATCTTTCTGTCTCTCGAATTACTTACTGCATAGTTTATCTCCCTCACAACCACTGTTCTTAAAGCACCTATTTGAAATGTGCAGTGCCCCTGTTGGCCTCTACATTATAGATTGTCAGGTGGCACAACACACCTCTTGCAGATAGGAGTTTTCAGCACATTCCCTTCAGTCTCTCTCATAAACCCATAGTATCATGTCTAACAACCACCGTCCTGTGAGGAGAGCTTGCACCTGCAGCTTGGAAATACAAAACAGGCAGTTCCTTCTGACCTGTCACACAGACAGACACTTGCAAAAGGGGCTGGACCACATGGGTCCGTTACAATCACCCTTCTATTTTAAGGGAATAGTTTAGAACCACCTATGTGGCAGAAATTGGAGCAAATATTTCAAAAGCCACTAATCATGGTAGGTTGACATACATGTATATCTGCTCATATGTATGGTGCTGCATGATATGACTTTTCTACCAGATACATCCCTGGCATGACATCACAGAACAGCAAACATGACATCAGAATAAAAGTGCCCTGGGTTTTTTTAGTCCTCCATAGACCACAAGACCTACTGTAGCTGCCCACAGCTGTTGTGTCTCTGTTTCTCATTTTCTCCCCCAGACCCAACCAGAATAGTGTTGGTGTGTGCCTCCAGAGCCAATGAATTCATGACACAGTAAAGTATTGGAAATATATTTTTTTTAATTCTGAGGTTTCTGATCTCTGATGAGAAATGACTAGAAAAAGGACTCTGAGTAAAGGTGGCTTCTGTCCAGCACCCTGATACTGCTAGCAGGAATTTGCAGTCCATTCATTCCTCTGGGCTGATTGTGTATTGTAAATTGCACTGCTACAAAACAGTGATGTTGACATATCTCACAAACTGACTTTTACTTCCTCATGACAAATACCAAGGTGTACTATGGCTTGGTGTTGAGGTGGTTATATTCCTAGTTTTCATGAGGAACCTCCACACTGCTGTCCAGAGTAGAAGTTTTTATGTTCAGGCTCACAAGTAATGTATGAGAGTGTCTACTTCTTTCTCCATCAACTAATGGGATTGGTAGAATTCTCCTTCTCAGCTCACTAGAGGGGAGCTTTCCTTTTTCCACCCTGTGCAATTTTACCCTAAAACTGCAGCAGGATATTTCTCCTATTGTCATGACACCTGATGGAATCAGGGTCACTCCAGGTGAATTGGACTGGCACTAAATAACTGCACAGACACAGAAAATACTTTTTTTGGGGAGATCAGGATTACTCCTCAGCCTCAGCTCCCACAAGGGAGCCATAGAAAGGCACAAGAGGCAGGCAAAAGAGAGAAAGCATGCTTGAAACCCACCTATTTATTGGGGAGAAGCCATTCAAAGAATATTCCATCCAAATAAGGCAAGGGGTCAAATTTAAGAGGGTGGAGTTTTGCTTTGTCATGTCTTGGTTAGCAGTTTGGCTGACATTTTGGAAATTCACACTCATCTCAAGTGCTGTGTGGGGAATCACAGGCAGAGTGAACAAAAAGGCACACAATATATCATATAGCCCAATCAGGCAGCTGCTATTTCAGACTAGTTTTCCTCATATACTCAAATGTGCATAGCTCACACACATAGCCCATGAATGATTCACAACATCCCATGAGTTTATTTACTATTCTAAAAGCCAAAATTTTGGGTTTCATTTCATCTGAGGCTCCCTACAGTACCTCTCCAGTATTTTTCCATAGCTGCTCTTTTTCATCCAGAAAGCGCACACCAGTCAATATGACTCAAGCTCTGAAAATTGGGAAGTGCTGTATATATTTGGGCTGCCATCTTTCTTCATTGGTGTACTTTTTAGTTCTCTCTCAAAGGAACAAGTTGTTTGCTCTACCCAGATTGTGTGTGCTGCTTTGTAACAGTAAGATAGAAACATTTCTTCATCCTACTTTGTCATTTTATTAAACTGGATTTTTTTCTCGGTGAAACATTTACTAAAAGGTTTTTAGATCCTGTGAGACTGTGATGACCAAAATGAGGCAAGTCCAACAGTGTCTCATTTCTTCTCAACATCATATGATTCCAACTCTCTCATCACACCAAGTCACATATTTTAACAATAAAAAATTCCATAAGTCCATTTTTTAAATTGTATAATGCAACATGATATTATGTATGTTTCTCAAGACTGTTCTAATTAAGTATTTAATGCATTGTTTGTGGTGGGGGTGTGAGATATGGTTGGTTACACAATTAGAGTACATACATTTCTGTTAGTGTATTGTCAGGGAATGCCATCTCTATGACATCCATCCTGCTTTTACCAAATCATGAGCCATAGGAAGATAAAGAGTTCAGCTTCATCTGGAGCACAAATGCTAGGTTCTCCTGTGGAAAGTGTGACTGTTCAAATCTGTAATTGTCTATGTTTTAATTAGCTGCTTTCAAGATCAAAATTTGGGTGATGCCTGAAAGAGTGATGATGAAGTCTTCATGCAGCACATTGGGTGATTCATTTTGCAGATATTCTCTGAGGGTGGTCTATACATGTGCATTTCTCACTCATACAGAGAGAAACATCATACAGCAAAAGAGAAAGCAGACGGACATGCCCATGGTAAGAACTACATACTCTATTCAGTTATTTGAACAGAATATTGATTTCTAACATGAGCACTGGTATATTCTAATACTTAGAACAATGAACCTAGTAAACATGTAGTAATGAAAAAGCAAGAAAGATAATGAGTTGTCTTCTTTTAGACCAAAATTCCAGCCGCAGGTTATAGTAGGAATGTCCCTCTTAGTTTCTTTACAAGACATGCATACATGACAGGAGACTTGGAAATTGTTAAGTGGAGAGGAAAAGGGAGAAAATAAGCATTATGAAAGGCAGAGAGAGTGAGTACAGTAAGTAAATGAAGAAAAAAGAAGACGTGGAGACAGAGAAATTTCATTCATGTACCTGAAGAACAAGAGCAGCCTATTCAAAATGTGGAAAGAAATGGGAGTTTCCAGTTGTGCACATGACTCAAGGTGTGAATATATTTTCTCACCACTCATTCCTGTCTTGGTTGTCATTAGAAAGGAATTGACAAGTGAAGAATTAATCATGCAGAAAGAAAGTTTTTTTTTAACTGAAATGTTCATGAATCCATGTGTCCAGTCATATGTTTATATAAAAAATCATAATTAAAACAAATTTAGAAAGTTTAAAAATAAGTAATATTGTAGATGTTCTTGCTGCTACCTGGGATGATGCACAGAGGGTAGACACAGCAGGATGGAAAGGGGAAAAGTGTGCAAATGATTATCGACTTATACCTAAATCCATAGGTTTCTAAACTGTACTTTGGACAATTTGGAGAGGAGAAGGGGAATAAACTTTGAGAAAATGCATTCATGACAGGAGAGTTGGAAATTGTGAAGTGGAGAAGAGAAGGGAGAAAATAAGCATTATGAAAGGCAGAGAGAGTAAGTACAGCAAGTAAATGAATACAGCAAGTATATGAATAAGAAAGAACTTCTCATCCTCCAGGTTTGGGAACATCATCGGGTAGAAATCTATCTCTATTATTGGAAGGCACTTGAAGGCAGGGAAATGAGAAGCAGACCAAGTTTAGATCCAAACTATCAAACTCTAATAGATTATCTTTTGGGAACCCTATTGAAAATGCACATTCTGACCTCACTGGTCTGTGCATCCATGTTTTCTTATGGCCAAAGGTGATTCCAATCATCACTATCTGCAGGCCACCATGTAAAGAGGTCAGGAAAGGATTTTCCTTTAGCAAAACTGAGTGCAGAGCCACTGGAACATCAAGTATGACCAAGTGATTGCATACAATTTGTTTTTATTCTGATCTTGTCTCTTGAAGAATGAGAAGGACTCAAAGTACAGAATGTATTTTTCTTAGGTCTAGTCTCTAAATAGGGAATTAAGAAGGAGTGGGGATAATCTATAGGCAAAATGTCAAATGGAAAGAATCAAGACCAGAGATCAAGATGTTGCTTTTGAAAAGTCCCAGGGAAGGAGAAATGTGGAAGGAACAAAATAAGCTAGCAGGGTAATTAATCTTGGAGGAAAGAATGGGGAAACTAAGAGCATGCAATTTAGGGGCTATCAGTATATCTAGCTTCCAAAAATATGTGAGAGACTGTAACTCATCCATCATTTGAATCGTGAGGAGCTGGTAGGTTGGGGACGAATTGCAGCCATGACCATCTCCTCTGTACCTACCAGACATACTGCTTGCTGTGGCTTCAACTTGAGTCATTCTGAGGAGAAAAATTACATTTCAGAATCATTGGTTGTTTTTAAAGACAGCTACTTCTTTCTCTTTCTCTGTTCTCTCTCCTCCCTTCTGTTCTTTCTTTCACTTTTTTCTTTCTTCCTTCCTTTCTTTTGTATTGAAAATATAAAGTCATGGCCCTGAGCATTCTGGAAATTTACTTCATTAATGAGCTACATCCTCATCCTTCAAAAGCTAATTATAATTTTGTGATAGATCAGGCCTTTCATGAATACACTTAAAACACTGTCAAGTAACACTGAACCAAACTCATTTGTAAACAGAAAACTTTATACAGTTTATTCTTTGAACACCCAAACTCTTGGTCATATTTGTGTGTGTGTGTGTGTAATAAATTATTATTGATATCTGATAAAGCTATGCCCTTCCATTTCACCTTTTCCTTTTGGATTGCCATATCTCAAAAGTTTACACCAATCAAACCTTATTTCTTAGATGTAAGACCTATCTGTTCTCATTTGAGGGGATCATGAAACTAATCCAGTTATACCAGAGAATACAGGAAAAGAGGATGCACAAGAGGAACCAGCATCTCATCTGTGAAAACAATAGGTGGTGTAGCTGTCAGTGTCAAAGTATGTATTTCAGGTGACTGATTTAAATATTTCTCTTTGTTGAGAAATGAACCTGACCTTCCCCTGGAATCTGAACACAGATTTAGCCTTACTAAACAAAAATGGAAGGACAAATGGAATAAATGTATACAAACTCAAAATTATAGGGATTAAATCCTTCCAATTGTTTTCTACTAAGATATGTACTATGGCTTTTTTTTGTTTTTACTTTGCCTTTGCCACTGAATCTCTCAGGGCCCTTCTTTGCTTCTCTGATGGAATATTGCTGAGCTTTCCATCAGTCTGCATCTTTGCATTGGTATATGTACCCTTGTCTGTTTTATTTATGGTCATTGGACACATAGTCTCAGATTTGTAAAATGAACAGCATGTTTCACAAAACCTATTCACTAAGTTCCTTTATTTACTTTCAGTCACATGATTGTTGTCAGCCAAAAGCAGCCAGCACATAAACCCAGGAAATAGAGTAGTTTTGTGCACAGCTAACCATGGACCTCAGCTCTATGTTGAGACATCAGTAATATAGGAGTTGTTTTGTCCTCTTCACCTTTGAGAATATATCCTCTTTGTGTTTCAGCCTCACGGGACTCATCTGCTGGCATAAAGGTAATTAAAGTTCTATATTTATACTAAATTATAATTTTGTAGTGAATGAAGTATACATTCTTATGTACTATATTCTTTCCAAGCATACTGAGCCCACTATCACAGTGCCCCTTCCATGGAAAGGACTAGGCAAGGTGAAAGAAAAGATAGTAAAATCAGGTAAGTTTTGCATTACAACATTCTGGGGAAATACTATGTTAAAACAATTGAAATGCTAGCAGCCTTCCCACATGTAAGGTTGTTTTCCCAATGAGGTGGGAGGATTTGCCCCACAATGTCAGTCATTAGTTACAGCAAATTATCTCTTTTCTGTGTTTCTGGGAATATCCTCTCCATTCTGAACTGCTTCTCCTCCATTTTATACTGTTACATTCTCCCTGTTTCCAGCATTTGGAGTGATCTAGCTACCATGAAAATGTCACCGTAAGCCTCTCTTTAGAGTGTGAAAGACCAACCTTTTAAATTTTTTTAGAAATTTTTCCTAATAAGTGCTGTGCCTCATTCTGTATCTTTATGCCTTTCCCTTACGTCCACTGTCCTCTGGCATTAGTCCTCACCAATTCTTCATTAAGACAAATACTGACCTACAGCATTTCATGTTCTTACTATCTCCTGCTCTCTGGATAGTCACCTCTCACCTGTCTCTGTGAGAGGTGAGTAGCCAGAAAAACCACCATTCCTGGCACCTTTTCCCTGCCTTCTTAGGTCCCAGTGCGCTTCAGCTTGTTACATTGGCTGTCAGACACATAGGTTCTCCTTTGCCCTTCCCCCAGAAGTCCCGTGGGTAGAGTCTAATCTGTATCAGTTTCTACCACATTTCATCAGGCACAACTTAGGTCCCTTGAAAGGCACTGTCATGATCCGTGTGTGTGTGTGTGTGTGTGTGTGTGTTGTTTAGAGAAACTGAACCAAAGAAACTACTGTGGCACTCTTGCCTGAGAATGGCTACAGCCTCAGCACTTCCATCACCCACTGAGAGAACAGCATGCTTTTTAAGCACCAGTGCATAGTGCAGTCTTTTTGACAGATCAGTTTAGGCAGCATTTTTGATCTCAGGTTTCTCCTTAACAGGACACACCATGGCACAACTTAGAATGCAACTTTTTCTCCTCTCCCTCCCTTGGTCAGAGGCAGACCTGCTTTGGTGTTTAAATGCAGATTGTGGGCTTTCTTTGTTCATGGTACAGATTTCTGGATCCCTAAGACCTTCTGAGTGTCCAGAATTTCTAGGGATTTGAATAAATTCCCTCTTTCACTCACCTTTCTAAGAAGCTCTTCACCCACTTTTTTCATCTCTATGTGATGGTGCAGCTTAGAATGCAGCTTACTCTATGCCAACATTTTCCCAGAATCAGCCCTTTTTTCCATGTAGATTTTGAAGTTTGTTTCTGAGCAAATTTCATTGATCATGAGTAGATGAATATTGGCAATATAGTGTGCATTGAACCCGGTATCCAGTCATGCCTCTACAAGGAGTTGGTTGATGATTTGAATAAGAAAAATACTCCCTGAAGAACTCAGTGTTTGTTGGGTGCAAATGAGCACATCTTTATTCACAGCTTCTTAGAAGTCCAAGACTGAAGAATGGCTGTGTTCATTCCAGTCAGAGGACTCCGAATGCCAATTAAAACAGCCATGGGATAGAAATAAGGGGTAGAGAATTTCACAAGAATGCACAAGTCCCTCTGTCCACTCCCAAGGTGCATACACAAAGAAAGAAAAAGAAAAAAGAAAAACTGTGGAAAGATGAAACCAGTAATTATTCACCTAACATTAAACTTAATTGGAAAGCATATTTGGGAATATTAAGTTGTATTGGTGTTACAATTACTTCTTTGTATTTGGATTGACATACCCTCTTTCTAACTCAGTTCTAAGGAATGTGAGTAAATGTATTCATTTGTCAGCAGAGACTCATTTTGACATGACTTCAGAGGAAGAGCACAAAAGTTTTGATGATGCTCAACATACCCAGCCTCAGGTATGTCAACATGTAAAGCATTTCTTCCTGGTTTCCCTTGTTTTTTCTTGGTTGAAGAAAGTAAAGGAAGCCAAAATAAAATACATTTTAAATAGTCTTTTAGAGTTCAGGCATTATAATGTACTACTCATGTCTACACTCCACTGGTTAGAGTCTGAAAATAGCATTAGAAATCATGTCAACTAAAATTTATTTTGTCATGGAGGCAAAATGATTCTAAATGTCACTTGTGCTTCCACATGGATAAACTTTTAAAAATAAAAAGTTGAGACTAAATTTGAGAATAAAGAATAACCACCTGGATTATGAATGGTGTAAGTGTAATGGCCATTGAATACATTCATGTGACGTGATTGTTGCCAAAGGGCTCAAAATTCTAATGAAAATCACTAGTTATCCACTCCAAGTTGAATGATTTTTTTTCCTGTGGTGACCTTTTCATTTTGTTTCTCATCCTTGCAGAAAAATCAGTCAATATGTTGAATATTTTTATCAAAATCTCTTTAGTTTGTTAAAGAAATGTATTTGGGTACAATAATGGGGGTATGATTGAATTTGGAGATGCCATCTCACCTTGTTTTCTCATGATGCCAGAATTCCTAGGGCAAGGTTTAGGTAGCATACATCTAGATGTATTTCACTTGGCTGGCATGTGTAAGACCTTGGATGTGCAGCTTTCCCTTTGGGATGTGTCCGGGCAGGGGCCCTATTCTAGTGTCAGATCCCCAACAGAACACCCAAGTCTCATATTTTAAAACTAAATCTTTGTCAGTTGAGTTTTTAAAACGTGTAATCCCATTTAGTATGAAGCATATTCTTCAAAACTCTTTTAAATAAAACTTGAAAACCTTCTCACATTTGATGAAGAATGTGAAGTCGGGTGAGTTACAATGAATATCATTCCTCCTGTGCTTCAGAGTGTGTACACATTTGTTAGAATGTTGTCATGGAATGCCTTTTCTGTGACATCCATCCTGCTTTTGCCAAATCAGTAACCATAGGAAGATAAAGAGTTCAGCTTCATCTGAAGCACAAATGCTAGCTTCCCCTGTGGAAATTATGACTGTTTAGTCTGTACTTGTCTACATTTTAGTTAGCTGCTTTTAAGATCAATATTTGGGTGATGTCTGAAAGAGTGCTCATGAAGTCTTTATGCAGCTCATTGGGTGATTTATTGTGCAGGTATTCTCTGAAGGTGGTCTATAGATGTGTATTTCTCACTCATCTACAGAGAAACATCATACAGCAAAAGAAAAATCAGACAGACATGCTCATGGTAAGAACTACATACTGTTCTTTGGACAGAATATTGATTTCTAACATGATCACTGGTGTATTCTAATACTTGGAAAAATGAACCTAGTAAACATGTAGTAATGAAAAAGAAAGAAAGATAATGAGTTGTCTTCTTTAAGACCAAATTCCAGTTGCAGGTTATAGTGGGAGTGTCTCTCTTAGTTTCTATACGAGACATGCGTACATGACAAGGGAGTTGGCAATCATGAAGTGGAGAGGAGAAAAAGGAATAAACATTGAGAAAGGAAGAGAGAGTGAGTACAGTAAGTAAATGAAAGAAAAAGAAGCTGTGAAGGCAGAGAAATTTCAATCATGTACCAGAAGGAAAAGTCCAGTGTATTGAAAATATGGAAGGAATATGTGGGTTTCCCTTATGAACATGACTGAAGGTATGAGAGAATTTTGTGTTTTGGTTTTGTGTTTTTTCAGGTAGGAACTGAATCAGTACCTATTACTTTATCTGGGATAGACACAGATTGCATAAGATTCTCACTACAAAATATTTTGTTGGAAAGAATACTGTTCTTTACCCTCTACCTTCTTTCTATTGATTTCTCAGTATATTCTCATCTTCCTCAGGGAATCCTTTCTGTAGATCAGTTTCCTTTATTACATCACAAAACTCCTTTTTATATCATCTTTCTGAGTTTATATGTTTTTCTTCTCCATTAGACTTTAAGCTAATGAATAGAAAGAGATCCCATCTACTTTATCTGCAGAGTACAGCAGAATGTGTCACATGTTGTAGGTACTCATCGGTTTAGTGTATGAATAATGCATGTGAAATATACAGCATTAATATATGTAATTACTCACATATTTTGTTTCTTCTTTCCTTTCTTTCTGACAGAGTCTGTTAGCCTGTCGAAATCCCAGAAAGCAATTGTATCACTTCAAAGAATAATAAAGCTTAAAAAAAGTCACTGCTCACAGTGTTCACTACATGTTAAAAAAAAAAAAATTCACACCTGGAAAATGAGATGCATGAGCTAAAAAAGAGGGTATCAAAGTTTAAGCACAAAAATGCAGAATTGAAACAATAACTCCACAATTTGAGGTATTATATTCTAGATTGAAAGAAGGGGTGGAACACTTTCCTTTATTACAGTCAAAATAAGGAGGATAATTTTTTTAACTGATGACCTGTTAGCATTTTCAAGGGAGAAAACTTGAATAAAATATAAAATTCTTACAAATAAGATAACATATTATTAAATGTGATTATTCTAAAAATTAAATGAATATTTTTCCCTGACACAATTTTAATGGCTACATGAAACCCCATCTGCTAGAAATCTGTTTGTTTTACAAACAGAATTTGGGGTTGCTATTTGTTTATATTTTAAGTTATTTTATTAAAATTAACATTTCAATAAATATCATTTAGAAAAAAAATCATTTTCCACTCAGATGCTATGGCATGTGCCTATAATTCCAGAAGCTAGGGAGGCAGAGGCAGGAGGACCAAAAGTTCAAAGCAAGACTAGCAACTTATCAAGGTCCTAAGCAAATTAGTGAGACCCTGTCTCAAAATTTAAAAAAAAAAAGAAAAGAAAAAGGCCTTGGGATGTAGCTTGGTTGTTTAGCTCTTGTGGGTTCAATCTCTGGTACCAAAGGTGGGAGTGAGAACAAAAAAAAAAAGGAAAGAAAAAATTATTTTCTATATATTTCTTTACTTTTAAAAAATATTTCAATATAGAGTTATTTGGTTAAAGTAGGGTAACTTTAAAAAAGATATTTGATCAGAGTTTCTAAATTGCTCTCAAGAAAGTTTGTACTCCACCAATGGATCATTTTCTACTGCCCTGAAACATGTTTTTATACATTTATACTTTTTCTTCTAATGCTTGGGGTCAAACCCAGGGTTTTGTGTGACTAGTATAATGTGCTAGTGCTCAGCTAGACCCTCAGCTACACTTTTATCATTAATATTCATTTAAAAATGAAATGGAACCGATGTGATTCTGCAATCTGTATTTGGGGTAAAATTGGGAGTTCATAACCAACTTGAATGTAATGTATGAAATATGATATGTCAAGAGCTTTATAATGTTTTGAACAACCAATAAAAAAAAGAAAAAAAAAGAAAAAAAAATGAAATGGAAACTGATTATTTGTTATTTTATTCAAATTTACTCTCATTCATAAATCAAATTTGTTCAGAATTCTATATTTAAAGACATAAACTTTTTTATTCTTTTTAGGTTTACATGACAGTAGAGTATATATTGACATAAAGTTATTCTTGTTATGGCTAATATTCCATTGTGCATATATCATATTTTCTTTATCCATTCATCTGTTGAAAAGCATTACTATTTATTATTGGATTAAATATTAGATACTCTCTTGTTCCAAAGTGGATTTTTTTAAGAGTGAAAATTTTTTAATATTTATTTTTTAGTTTTCGGCAGACACAACATCTTTGTTTTTTATGTGGTGCTGAGGATCGAACCCGGGCCCCACGCATGCCAGGTGAGCGTGCTACCGCTTGAGCCACATCCCCAGCCCCAAAGTGGATTTTAATTTGTTTGTAAAATACATAATGATCAACAAGCTAAGTTGAAAGTGTTACCATAAAAGAAACATAATAACAGGTATTAGATTTCTTATTCCAGTTTGGGGTTATAGTAATACAAGATATATATATGTTGAAAGAAGAATTCTGAATGTGCTATTACACTGTAAGTCAATTGTAGGTGTACCTGACATACTTTATGAAGATAAATCATATTACTACTGAATTCATAAATTTGTATATAAACAATAAGTCTTTAAAACTTATTTGACTTGAAATTATCTTTTTAACTGGGGAGGATCTATGATAGTGCAAGAAAAGATAACTTTGAACTTGTCAATTTACCAAATCACTTCAAAATTCTTTTTTGTAGTATCTAAAAGATTAACTAGTAACAGAAACTTACCAAATAACAAATAGTTTTTTTATTATTGCCTTTCAATTATGTATGTTTTGGGGAAGAATAAAGGAGATATTAAAAATGTGTGACTAGAAAGGAAAAGCTTCAGAGAACATAAGGTTTTTATTGAGATACCAAATCAGGATACAGAGAGCCAGAACATAAAAGACTTTTTGTTTTCTAGCAAAAATCAATTGAAAGGTAACCATATTTAACTTCAGATGTACTTTAAAAGAAAAAGAGGCTAAGAGAAAAATGATGATATATTATATGAAAAAAATTAAGGACCCATTAAAAGAAAAAGAAACTGAATATAACAAAGAAAATAAAGTGAGAAAGCAACCTGAAATCTCTGTTTGCACAATACATACAGAATTGGAGACTGCAAGAAATAAGTTTAATTGGGTAAATAAGCCTTCGGTAAAGTTTAAATTTTTACTTTATTTCTTTGGCATTATTTATAAAATCCCTTTAACTTACTCTATGCAGCCATGTTTCAGTTAATGATGGCAATGTGGTCTGAGGAATGTGCTGTTTGGCAATTTTACCTATATGTAGTCATCATGTGTGTGCACTTTCATACACTTTCAGACATCTCCCACAATGCCAGGAAATGCAGACTTCCAGGACCTCCATTTATATGCAGTCTGCTGTCTCCCAAAGCATTGGTATGTGGAGTGTGAACTATTATTTGTGTTTAAAATACAATGTTATCTTACTCTAAAATTAAGTGATGACATCTATCACTAAACCAATTACTACAAATCTTAGCACCTGGTAGATGTTTAGTATTTGTTTCCTTAATGAAGAAGTCAAATTTGATCACTGATATAAGTATAAATTTAAGGCTTTTTTATGTTCACATACAGACTAAATAGTTATGAAACTAGTTAAGACATTTTTTAAAGTTTTTCACAATCACATTTCTGCCTGTATTTAAGAAATATTTTCACTCAGCCAAATTTATCTGTCATTTTTGCAGTTGAAATGTAAGACATTTACTTATAAAGAATAAATCTACTCTCTAATTTTTTAAGGTACCACTCTTAAATTAAGCTTTTAAAGTTCCTACCATCTGCTGATATGTGACCAAAACCTTGCTGAAATAAATTTGTAGATTTTAGCAGAGCAAACTGAAACCCACAATTTCTGTGAGAACAGAATGCCAGAATTTACAATATGGAATTTCGGTAAAATGTCTTTGCAAACAAAAAGAGAGATAGACATGTGCAAAAGAAATAGTTTCCTCTGTTTTCAAATGAGTGAGTGTGTGTGTGTGTGTGTGTGTGTGTGTGTAACATATTTTAAACAGTAATTCTATCCATCATGGAAACGTATAGAAGGTTTTAAATCCATATATTTATAACCATACTATATATATTTTGGGGGTGATGCTGGAATTTTTTGTCTTATTGAATTAAGTAATGTTCTTAATTCAACTCTATTTATCTACATCAGTCCTATGATGACTTTCAGAGTAGCCTTATCAAGAGAAAAGACTTTTAATATTTTCCATAAGAATAGATGATTTTTCTATGATCCTAAAACCCTTGCTTCTAATCGTAGATCTTCTAGTTTAGTTTGGGGAAGTGACTTCGCTCCCTTGTTGTGTTCATATGTGTTATTCCTCCCACTGTTAAGTAAGGAGGAAAAGTGTTGCCAGCAAAGACCCTGGTTTTGAATATAATTTTCTCACTTTTGAGAAGAGAAACAAACAAATATTCTCCTATTTCAGTATAAAACACCTTTGGAAACAATGGCATACTATAATATGTTCTTAGAAATAAATTACTGGTAAGTATTTATTCCTAATCAATAAAGTCAGTTTATTTCCTCTATTATATATTTACTCATGTTTCAAACTTCACTGAGATGAAACAAATGCCACTCAGTAGCAATCTCAGGATTTTCTGAGTATAGCCTTGCACATTTTGCCTTAGTTACCATTCATATAGTGAAATGCAAGCCTTCTTTGATGTTTATCCATTCACAGGACAGAAATAACCGGCTTGGTGGATGAGCACTAGAAGCACAGGCAAAAGACTTGGAGAAAATCTTGCAACTTGCTTGTTTTTAGCCTTGCCCTCATTTTCAGAATAGTGATACAATGTTCATTGATATGCATACATATGATTAGTGCCATTCCTAGATATATCATTTATCAATAGATGCAATTCTCATACCTGGATACAGAATGTTAGAAAAAAGCATATGTGAAGAATATATTCAGTAAAAGACCACATTCCTCTTCCCTAACCTCCCTCCTCTTTGCCCAAACAAATTTCCTCCATTTTTTCCAATGTCTCTTCTCTCCTCACTATGGATCTACATCCACATATCAGAGAGAACATTTGCCCTTTGGTTTGGGGGGTTTGGCTTACTTCACTTAGCATGATATTCTTCAAGTACATCCATTTTTCTGCAAATGCCATAGTTTTATTCTCTTTTAATGCTGAGTAATATTCCATTGTGTATATATACTGCAGTTTCTTTGTCCATTCATCTATTGAAGAACATCTAGATTGCTTCCACAGTTTAGCTATTGTCAATTGAGCTGCTATGAACATTGATGTAGCTGAATTACTATAGTATACTTATTTTAAGTCCTTTGTATATAAACTAAGGAGTGGGAGAGCTGAGTCAAATGGTGGTTCCATTCCAAGTTTTCTAAGAAATATCTATACTGCTTTGAAGTATAGATAAAAGTATAGATAAAATTGGTTGCACTAATTTTCAGTCTCACCAGCAATGTATGAGTGTGCCTTTTCTCCTACATTCTTACCAATATTTATTGTTTTCTGTGTTTTTGATAACTGCCATTCTGGGTAGTTTTTATTTACATTTCTCTAATGTGATTCCAATTAAAATTTCAATGTCATTCTTTATAGAAGTAGAAAAAGAAATCTTGAAATTTGTTTGGAAAAAATAAGAGACAGAGAATAGCCAAAACAATTTTTAGTATGAAGAGTTAAGCAGGAGGCATCACAATACCAGAAGTATATTACAAAGCAATAGTAACAAAATGACATGGTATTGGCACCAAAATAGACATGTAGACCAATAGTACAGAATAGAAGTCAGAGACAAACTCTCAGAAATAGTTATCTCATACTAGACAAAGGCGCCAAAAACATACATTCGACTATTTCTCTTAAATAGTTTTCATTGCCAACTTGTTCTTGAAGCAAATGGCAGAATACAGAATGTCTAATTTCTTACTACTAAGCAATTCATTTAAAAAAATATACCTAAGTATTTTATCTCTCACCCTTATTTCCACCTTCATGTCCTGGTGAAAGATATCAGTAGAGGTTCATTTGCAATATGTTATGCCCGCTTTCTGATTGATAGCACATAAGAATTTTTTAAGCCTTTAAGTCAAAAAAAGATATATATTCCAAAATATGAACAGTTCATTTTATAACCAGTCTTTGACCAGCTCTGATGTAGGTGTAAAATACGTTAGCCTGTTTTATGGCTTGGATATGACATGTGCCTCATATCTCCTATGTTAATGCTGGGATATTCAGAGATGAAATGATTGCATTGTGATACGTGTAACTTGATCAGTCCACCCCAGTTTGAATGCACTCATGGGGGGGGAACAGTAGGCAGATGTGGTGTGGTTGGGGGAGGCAGGTCACTGGGAAATGTGCATTAGAAGGAGGCATCTTCCCTGTGGCCTCTTCTGGCCTTCTAAGTCTCTCTGCTTCCTGACTGTTTTCAAGGGAGCAGATTCCTTCACTATGTCATCTCCCCATGAGTCTCTGTGTCACCTTGGGCCCGGAGTAATGCAGTTACTCATCTATGAACTGAGACCTCTGGTACCATGAACCCAGATAATCCTTACCTTCTCTAGATGGTTGTTATTCTGTGTCTTGATCACAGCAATAAAAATCTGGGGAAAAAAAGCAGCCTGCAAATGATTTGAGACACTTTGTCCTTTGCAGATCATGAGGTTCTGCATGACATCCCTCTAAGGACTAGGCCGCTGGCTATTCTCTAAAGAGAAGTGAGGATAAGCGATTACTGTTTAAACTTTAAAACCCTATTGGTATCACTTAGTACTAGAACAACATTCTGCTGAAATTCTCAAGACTTCACTTAGTACTAGAACAACATTCTGCTGAAGTTCTCAAGACTTGACTTTTCCTGTGTTCCTTTTTCTGGTTTCCCAGCTTGCAAAAAGATGTGTGTGTGTGTGTGTGTACACACACACACACACACACACACACAAGAAAATAAAATGTCAACATTCATTTAAAAAATTGAAATCCAAAATATACCTTTATATTTTAAATTTGCATGTGGATAGATATAGAAATATACATGATTATGTTTTTACTTATATATCACTTGAATTACTTTTACTATGCATCAAACAATAATTCTCAAAGATTGTATAAAACAAATATAAATTGTAGATTTAAACACAAATTTCAACAATGGCAAATGATTTACCATAAAGTCTGCTTTCTGTTGTATTGTCTTTCTAATCTTATTGATTAAGTTGTTAAATTATGTGGAATGCATTTCTTATGTATCTACTTTTATGATTCTATGTTAGTTATGTCTCTTGAAGAAAATATCAGTGTTTGTATTTTCAAAAATGTTTTGCCTTTGGCAAATGAGTGTTGTCTTACATGTTGCATATGATATTGGATGTAATGGAAAACATTGTTAAACAAATATTTTCATTATGACTCCTGTTCTATTTAATTTTCTATAGTTGATTTCTGTTGTTATTTCCAAGATGATACATTTTATCTTTTCAAAAAAAAAATGATCAGAACATGCACTCATTTAAAGCCTTCACTATCCACCTTGACATTATATGAAATGGGATAGTAATATTTTGCTGTAACTAATTTTTAATAACTGGTATGTATTTTAAGGGGTTTTATTTACAAGTTAGCATGCAATGCTCAGTGAAATTTTACAAACCAGGCACCCACCACTGCATGCAATTCCTGCATAGAAAAATAATATCTTTAGCCTGAAATGCTTTATTGTCTCTCTCAAAACAGCCCCAAGACTATTGTGAATTGTACTGCTGTAAACATGCCAATCCCAAAAACTAAAACCACAAATGTTTTCTCTGATAACTGGATGCTAGTTCATAATAGGGGGCAGCATGAAATGAGTGGAAGATTTTTAGTTTGGGAAAAGGGGAGGGAGGGGAGGAGACAGGGCATGGAGATAGGAAAAATGGTGGAATGAGATGAACATTATTATCCTAGGTATGGGTATGATTGCACAAATAGTTTGATCTATTGTGTGTACAATCAGAGAAGTGAAAAATTGTACTTCACTTGTGTACTATGAATCAAAAAACATTCTGTGGTCATGTATAACTGATTAGAATAAGTAAATTAAAAGAAATTTTTAAAAATCCTCAAGATTGACAAGTATGTGAAAGCTAACAGCATAGATCACTTTCACCTCTCTCAAACTTTATAACAAATGAGAGTTCAGCATCAACAGTTTTATATTTGATATTAAAAATTCCATGTTCTTTTTAAATTAGCATTTTTCCAAATTACCAGTGGTGAAATTCAACTGTAGGAATATCAAATATTTAAGCTTTTTTTTTTTTTTGTGCCTAGGATTGAACCCAGGACCTTGTGCATTCAAGAGAAGCACTCTACCAACTTAGCTATATTCCCAGCCCCTAATTAAGCATTCTTTAAAAAAATTTGTTTTATCTTTATACATTATAGTTATACATACTATTGTAGTTAATTAACATAATTATACCAGCAATAACGTGATTTGCTCTTGTTCAGTCACCAGTACTTTTTCTTTTCCTCCACTAATGTCTCCCCCTGTTCCTTTTCCTCTACTCTAATAGTCTTCCTTTTGTTTATTTAAAGTATTTCAAAATCAGTGCTTTATAGATACTCATGAAGATGAAATTCAGTGCTATATTCGTACATGTACATTGAATAGTTTTTTCAATTCCATTCCACCCTTCCTTTCTTTTACCAGCCCTCCTTCATCACCCTCAATCCCCTCCTCTGCATATCTCCTTTCTGTTTTTGTGAGACTTCCTCCCCCTCTTATTTCCTGCATTTTGGTTTAACTTCCACATATGAGAGAAAGCAATCAATATTTGAGTTTCTGATTCAGGCTTATTTCACTTGCCATGATGTTCTGCACTTGCATCCATTTATCAGCAAAGGCCATAATTTCATTCTTCTTTATCACTGAGAAAAATTCATTATGTATATGAACCACATTTTAAAAATCTATTTATCTTTTGACAAGAAACTGGGCTAGTTCCATACATTGGATACTGCAAATTGTGCGGTTTTAAACATTGATGTAGCAATATCTCTATAGTATGCTGATTTTCGATCTTTTGAATAAATACCAATGAGTGGGATAGCTGGTTCATAAGGTGGTTCCAGTTTTAGTGTTTTGAGGAATTTCCATACTTCTTTCCAGAATGGCTGTATTAATTCATGGTATCAACAAAAATGTAATGTATGTTTTCCTCCACAGCCTCACCAGCATTTATTATTGTTTGTATTCTTGAAAATAGCCATTCTGACTGTAGTGAAATGAAATGTTAGTGTAGTTTTTAATTTGTATTTTCCTTCTTGCTGGAGATATTGAATATTTCTTTTTTCATTTATTTGTTGGTTATATCTTCTTTTGACAAGTGTGTAGTTCTTTTGCACATTTACTAATTTATTCATTTTGCTGATATTTTTTGAGTTTTTATACTGGATATTGATGCCCTATCTGAGGAGCATTTCACAAGGATCTTCCCCATTCTGCAATCTCTTTTTGGAAATAGATACCTAGGTACCATCTCTGTGACTGGGAAATGATCTGTGGGCCCACATCATCTAAGTTCTTGTTGCCTGTGATTGTAAATTGTGTGCTGGGTTTCTCCACTCCCTGAGATAAAGGTGTGGTTGGTATACAGGTGTCTGAGCTCTCATTGCCCACCATCATGAATATCAGTTGTCTTCTCTTCTCTGTTGAGATCCCCTTGGGACAGTGCCATCAGTAACCTCCCTTGTGCTACCTTGGGCCTTGAGGTGCAGGCTCTCTGTTGGCTTTCTATGGCACAGAAGCTTGTTCTGGTTGGTGTAGCTTACAGGTTTTATCTGTCTCCAGGATTGGGTGAGATATGAGCTGCCCATTGTTTTCTGAGCCTCCTGTAGAAGTTGTGTTGAGTGCTCTCTGAGGATTGGCATTCCCTAGGAGTGATGAGCTCTCTGGTATTTTCCACTCCACTCCCCTTGTCCAAGGCTGTTTCAGTAGCTTTAGCAGCAGTCCCTTTGCTAGTTCCTTCTAAGTGGGTTATTGAAGCATCTCACTGCAGAGGGGTTTTCTCTGCTTTTCTTCCTGCCCTCTGAAGGTGGGGAGAAGCTGTGTGGATTAATTTTCTAGGGATGCTGGGTTGGTGTGGATTCAACAAAATGGCAGCTATGTTTTGCCTAGATTTCAGTGCAGAACTTGGCTTAAACTGCTCCATTTCTTTGACTGGCTTTCCTGTTCCTGTTGTGTTTCAACTTGGTCTGATTTTCTCCCAGCTGTTGTTAAGAAAGTGAGCTTATGTTTTTTTTTTTTTTCTTTTATCTTCCTGGTTCTCTCTCTGCCCTACCCTGGTCAAAGTTCAGGAATGAGAATCTCTGTCCTTATCTTTTGTTCTTGTGACCAAACTGCAAGTGCCTCTAGACTTGCAGTATTTATTTTTAGAGTAATTTTCTGTCACCAACTCTCTTCTTTCAACTGCTTTTTATTTGTAATGTATAGGGTCAGAGATTCTGTTTGATTTTCCCCACCATCTCCCTCCTCAAGCATTCCCCTTTTGAGAGATATTCATCCTTGGAAGTGATTAATAGTGATCTTGTGGAAGATATTAGTTCTCAAAAGAATGATTTTCTTAGAGTGAGCTCAGATGTCTCTGCTATCTCTTGCTCCCTGTCTTGCCCTGTGGTCTCTTATATATGTGCTCCCACCATTCCATATCTTCTGATATGCAGCACTCACTACTGCTGAGAAAATGCTGGTACCATGTCCTTAATCTCCAGAACTGTGAACTCAGTAAATTTCTTTAGCAAGTTCCAACCCCAGGCCTATGGTTATGTCAATAGAAACAATTACTACAATATGTGACTATCTTTTTACTTGAAAGTCTCATGGTGAGCACCATGTGTAGTTTCTTCAGGGTGTTTTGGTGATACTTGCAGGTGTTTTCACTGGGTAAATTTGTAGTTGTCCCTTTGTTGGTCATAGGCTTCTACCTAAAATGTTGGTATGAATTTCAACTAAGATGCTCCTAGTTTTAATGAATAATTTAGGATGTATCCACAATTATGGTTAATAATTTCTGTCCTGTTAAAATATTTGTACATTATAAAACTTCTGAGATGGTCCTTTTTTAAAAAGACACTTTAAATACATGCAATTTTACATCCGTAAACCATCCACAATTACCTAGTTATATGTGTTGGTAGTGATCTAAGTTTTTCAAAATACAATAAATTTTAATATCTTCTGAGAATATTGATTTGATGTTTCCGTCTCCTTGCCGCTGCCTCACCAAGGCTGACACCACTATCCTTCTGAGCTACTTCATGTCCAGTCTCCTGCTCTTTCCTCCTCTCCTGACTCACTCAGTCTTTGAAATTTCTCAGCATGTAATGCCAGATTTGTGGGACCCCAGTAAGACCTCCAGGGGCTGAATCCAATGCAATCACACAAGAGTCTTTATTGCCAGCTCGAGCCTGGACTCACAGCCATTTCCAATGCAGCAGTCCTGAGGAGTGAGTCCTAACCCTTAGTTCAGTGAAGATTTAAAGGTTTTGGGGGGGATACTCTATGCATCACAACATCATACAGCAAATCATTTCACACTGTGGGAAAATCAAACAACAACTCTTTTGATTAGCACATTCACTGGTGTGAACAAGTTGGGTAAGGGTGATTGGTTAGTTCAAATGGTGGGTACATTTGAACTGTTTGGCTTAGGCCATGAGAGGTTGCAAAAGTGTATATGCTAAACTGCAGGGTTGCCTAATCATGTCATCAATCACCAAAACTACTGGGAGGGTCACGTGGCATTTCAGATATTTTTCCTGTCTCATGCTGATTGGTGGTTGCAAGGGGGTTGCTATGGGTCCTCACCTAGTGTAACTGAGTCAGAGACACCTGGCGGTTCATATCCCTTCTGTTATTTACAGACAAACAACTCAGCAGGGTGGGTATGTACCTAGGAGTGCTCTCTGGGTTTTTTCCAAAGACAAGGGTCATGCCTGCTCCCTCTAGACAGGCCTTGAGGTAGAAGCTGGTTTCCCAAAAATGGAGTCACATCAGTTTCTCAAGCACCACACAATTAAGACTAGTCCTGGTGTCTAAAGTCTTCATTGGGAGAAAATCCTGTGGAGACAATGGGGAGGAAGCCCCTGGAATCTGTCTTCCCCATAGACAATGACTGCACTGTTAAAATTGTGGGATGTCATTATTCTCCAGGAGCTGTCTGAAGGACACTGAAGGCTTAAAACTTTTAAGGGTAAATTTGACTGTTAATGTCAAACATTGTCAATTCTTATCAAATTAGCTTCTAGCCATCCCCACACCACCCCCAGGGCATAAATGATGTGCATGGGCTCTTGTGGCAGCCCACCCACAGTTTGCAGAATACTTGGTGGGCTATGAAAACTCTTTGTGTCACCTAGGACCCTGAGTTCTCATTGCTGATTGCCCTGTTAGTCCTGAAGCTACTGATACAGACCCGCAGTCAAGGTCACACCCTTCCCAAGCTTTGACCCTGTGATTTAAAACATCAGTTTCTTTCTCTATTACCTTTTCCTTGTTTCCTCACTTTCTCTCTCTTAGCAGTCATCAAATTAAGAAGTAGTAGTTCCACACACAGTAATACTAGAAGGCACAATCTCAGAGAAGATCTGAAAAGATCTTAAGTTTATGCCTCAGATCGAACTCATCAATTACAAAGGCAGCCTGTGACAATCAAAAATGAAAACAAAGCAAGTAACTCTGGGGAGAGGAAAGAATATTATTTCTAGGACTGCCATATTAATATATTATAGGTCCAGTTTTCAGTCAAAAACTTAAAAAAATAAACTGGATGTATGGATAATTCAAAGGCTGAATAAATAATAAACCAACAGAAAACATCCTTCAGGAATGGCACTCCCCAGTCAACAAATGTTCCTGCTGAAGCTCTAAAACATGACAACAACCACATGGTTGGTGCTTTAAAGAGGGGGTGTAGTTTGTATGTGTCTTTTTATGACTGAGTTAAGGCAGGTTAAGATCTCTAAAAATATTCCAAGGGAATGGTGGCTCTAACAGAGAATTTTTTTTATTGTCATTATACTCTGAGAGAAGGTTGTGGGCTTTTTTTAAAGATAATTCTCTTGATTTTCCTTGTATGTGGACATCTCATGGGAGGATGGATGTGCTGTTTTTTCTGTGGACTGTCTGTTAAAGATTGTTTATGCTAATGGAGAGTCTTGGATATCCTCAACTTTTAGAAAATGTATTTTATTGCAGAGGGTATTAAGACTCCAGCAAAGGAAGAGTAATGCCCAACGCATCAAAGGATTTGGAGATCCATGGAAAATGCTGAGCTTGAGGAGTCCTAAGATCTTCAGACTACATGGAGAGCAGTCTTGAAACTTAGTTGTAAAGACTTCAAAAGGGAAGTGACAGATGGTCTAACTAAGGGTTCTGTTAACCATGTCATGCTTTATCTATCATAAAAATTGACTGCCAGCATCCTGGATAATTCTTCTGAAAAAATTCCTCATGATTTAAAGCTAAAGCCAACTCTAAATGTGTCCCATTCTCCCCCCACCTGTTTTTTTTTTGTTTTTTTTCTGTTTTTTTTTAACCATGGATTGAACCAAATGGCACTTAAACATGGAACCACATCTGCAGCCCTTTTTTATATTTTATTTAAAGACAGAGTCTTCATGAGTTGCTTAGGACCTCAATAAGTTGCTGAGGCTGGGTTTGAACTCATGATCCTCCTGCCTCAGCCTTCCAAGCCACTGGGATGACAGGAATGCACCACTATGCCCAGCAAACTTTTCTCATTCTAATGATCATATCAAGTTATTGTGCCCTGTGCTATATCACTGCCTCGGTCCCAAATAGTGCTTGTTGCAATGGTTAAAGCTCCAGGTTCTGTATATTCATGTTGACATCAGAACAGCTGTGCCCCAAATCTTTACTGTTTAAAAATACAGAATAAGAATGTAGATCATAATGAAGGAGCAGATCATGTGAGCAGGTTGAAATCAGAATTGAGGAGGGAATGTGGAACTGGGGCCTCCTACTCTAGAGAGAAGAGTCTATGCATCTCACATAAATATAGCAGAAAGGCTTATGTAAGTAGCCTGTTGTGTTCTATGACAAAATCCAGGGGACTGAGTACTTTACAGAAAGAAGATTATTATTTCACAGTTTAGGGTCCTCACAGCATGCCACCCAAATTTGCTCAATTTCTATGTGGCCCTGTGCTGTGTCATAAGGGGGTGGCTGGCATCATAGCAGAAATGTGTGTGAGAAGTCACATGGTGAGTTTGGAAGGCACAGAGCTGACTAGGTTCTATCATTAGAACCAGCCAGCATCCTAAAGAACTTCCTTCATCATTTCAATGGGCAAAAATCCCCAGTGACCTGTCAACCTCCACCAGGCCTTACCTCATATGGGCCCCACCACCTGTTAATATTGCCACACTGGACACCTTGCTTCCAATGGAAAAACCCTTGGGAGACATACCACATCCAGTAGAAAGACAATGCATTTCTATAAAAAGGGTCAACACTTCCAAAAATTCCATGAAAAAGCAAATGAAGGCATAAACAGCAGCAAACTCAACCCAGGAAAGACAGACTAAAAATCCCTTTGAAGAAAAGCTAACTCAGCATCAACCTCAGCATAGACTAAATCTGTTTTATACAAGTGTTTCTGATAAATACTGTACACTGGAACTCAGGAGAACAAGGAAGTCACTAGACTAATCTAGGGAGAGAAACAACATTGTAGGTAAATTTTGCAAACAGAGAAATTTATACCCATGGAGAAACTCTTTTGTGAACACAGAGCTCAATTGCACCTGGAAAAAGATATCAAAGTGCATAAGTGTATTCTAGTGTCATGTATAACTAATTAAAAAATTAAAAATTAAAAAATAGGAATATGAGTGCTACTTCAAACATGCCTTCTATGAAAGATTTCAATCCCTACATGTTCTTTATTTCTGCCCTCATGCTGTCTAGAACTCCCTGGGCATCTGGAGCTGCACAGAGTAGTGTTCAAGCCAAGATGAAGGAAAGAGGAAGAGATGAAGTACCTTTAAAAAAGAGAAAGAAGGTTCTGTGTTACCATAGTATTTTCAAACTATTCTGATGGTGTGGCCTTCAGTTCAGTTTTTTCTACATTAGTCTAGTTTACATCTGTTAATCACTAGACTCATTATATTTATTAAATGTTCATGTTATTTGCACTTTGGGAACAGTCAAGATGACACATAACCTTTGAAAGACTGGCTTTCCCAAGGGCACCCAATTTTTAGGAATTGGCTCCGCATGGAATCCATATAAAAATTTACCTACCCATGGCTATAGATAAAAACATACCAAATAGTAAATACTTAGGGTGAACATTTCAGAAAATCTTGTACTTGATATGTAGACTATGTTAGAGGTGCTGTATTCCAGTTAGGAGTTTTGCTGCATGATTTGATTATGGCTCTTCTTGACATGGGGGAATATATGTGCTTATGTAAGATGAGAGATAAGTGAGTTTGTTCTACTCTAGTGACCATTTCACTCTATATCTATGGTGTCATTTTATCTACCTTAATATATACAGTAAAATTTATTTTTTTTCAAAACTTTGGTAAAGTAATTGAGTAGATATATTTTCAAAAAAGACATAAAGTGGTCAGCAGATATATTAATTATGCTTATAGTGACTAACCATCAGTAAAAAACATAAGATGATATTACTTCACAATTGTTGGGATGGTTAAAAAAAAGACTAGTAATAACAATTGTTTGCAGAAATATGGAGCAAAGATAACCTTGGGCAGATTATTTGTGTGATTATGCAAATTGGCCCACTCACCATGGAAAACTGTATAAAAATGCCTTGGAAAATTGAGAGTAAAACATACTTGTGACACTGAAATCCAACTCCCTTGTGTGCATCTAACGGAAAACAAATTGAGTCAGCCTCCTTATATCAGAGAAAACATTCAGCATTTTTGGGGGGAATTGGCTGGCTAACTTTACTTAGCATTGTCTTCAACTCCATCCATTTACCTGCAAATGCCATGATTTTATTCTCTCTTATTGCTGAATAAAATTCCATTGTGTATATGTGCCACAGTAGAGTAGGGAGGGGAAGCATGGGAGGAATGGATGAATTCTGGATAGGGCAGAGGGGTGAGAGGGAAAGGGGTGGGGCAGAAGATTAGCAAGGATGGTGGAATGTGAAACACATCATCATCCAAAGTACATGTGTAAAGACACAATTTGGTGTCAACATACTTTATATACAACCAGGGATATAAAAAATTGTGCTATATACATGTAATAAGAATTGTAACACATTCTGCTGTCATTCATTTTTTAAATCAATAAAAAAAAATAAAATAAAGGAGAAATAAATCACATCTCACAGAGACATCTGAAACTCCCTGTTCCTTGTGATACTGTTCACAAGAGGCAAGACAGAAGCAAGGCAACACATAGTGTCCACCAGTGAAAAACTGTGTGTAGTTGATGTGGTATGTTCCTTAACATCCAATGGAATGTTATTGAGCCTTCTAAATAGGAAAAACCTGCCACAGTGTTGACATAAATGAACCTGAAGGGCAGTGTTATAAATGACATAAATCAGACAAGAATACTGTTTGATCTCTCTCTTACGTGGCATCTAAAAATGTCAACTTCATAGGGTGGTTGTAAAGAAGTGAAAATGGAGGTAAATGGAGAGCTTGGTCAAAGTGAGAAAAAATTGCATTCTAACACCAATAAATTCTGGGAATCTCATGTATAACATCGAGACTGCAGGTTACAAGAAAGTGTTGTGAACTTGAAATTTGCTGAGAGATCTTAAATGTCCTTAGCATACATATGTGTTAAGTAATATATATATATTAAGTGGCTTGTGGAAAGCATTCCACAATATCTACCTATGTCAGCTCCTTTTGTTGTACACTATGAATGTGTACAAATGTAATTGTCAGTCATACCTCAGCAGAGCAGGGCTGAGTCTGCATACTTGCATAATGTTTATGCAGGCTTGGTTCTTCACTCTGAGCTGCAGGCTTCACACTGAACTTCCACCCATCCCTCATAGTCAAGAAGCCATTCTATACACAACCACCACATGCACAGCTGTGTCTTAACATATTTAATACTTGTTCTTCTGTGATGCCTCTCCTAGGGGCCTCAGGGCAGCTCTTCTACCTCCCATTACCCCAACCAGATCCACCATCAGAGCCCTTCCTTCTCTTGTCTTTTATTGTCTCTCAACTCCATTACTTCAGTCCATTCCCATAGTCACTGCAGTCCACACAACCAAATGTCCAAGATCAACTCCCAGGTATTTTCAACACCCAGTTCAAACTCCAAACTGACTTCCCACCATCCTCCACCTTTTCTTTGGGTGTACACCTCTTCATATTATTTCTTATTCTTTTTATTTATTTAAAAAAATGACAGCAGAATGCATTACAATTCTTATTACATATATACCACAATTTTTTGTATCTCTGTATATAAAGTATGTTGACACCCAATTTATGTCTTTATACATGTACTTTGGATAATGATGACTATCATTGTCACCATCCTTGCTAATCCCTCGATCCCTCCCTTTTCTTCCCACCCCTCTTCCCTATCTAGAATTTATCTATTTCTCTCTTGCTCCCCCTCCCTAACCCACTATAAGTCAGCCTTACATCAGAGAAAACATTCGGCATTTGGCATTTGTTTACTTGGGATTGGCTAACATCACTTAGCAGTATCTTCTTCAATGTCATCCATTTACCTGCAAATGCCATAATTTTATTCTCTTTTATTGCTGAGTAAAATTATACTGTGTATTAATTTTTTTATCAATGCATTCACAAAAGGGCATCTAGGTTGGCTCCACAGTTTAGCTATTGTGAATTGTGCTGACATAGGTAGATATATATATATATATATATATATATATTAAGTGGCTTGTGGAAAGCATTCCACAATATCTACCTATGGACTTTGTTTAGATTGTGATTCCTTGATTATCGTAATAGTAAAGTTTCATAATAAATTTGTGTCAGGTGATGAAAACTCCTTCTTTTTCTCTTATAATTGAGAAGTGTCTTGGCTATGTTTACATATATTTCACATTGTGTATGGATTTTAGAACTGTATGCTGTGGTTTCTTTTTTCATTTAATGTAAAGCATGTTGAGCTGGGGGTTGTAGCTCAGTGCTAGAGTGATTGCCTCACATGTGGAAGGCAGGGGTTAAATCCTCAGCACCACCTAAAAATAAGATATATAAAGAATGCTTTTTATTAGTTAATTTTGGTTACACATACTATTCAGGTTCATTTAGTTATAATTGTACAAGCATGGAATATAATTGCTCCACTTAAGTACCTAGTACTTCCCTTTTCCCTCTCCTTCTATTTTTCCCTTTCTTCTATTTATTTAGAGGTTTAAAATTTATTGCTTTATGGATACACATAAAGGTAAAATTCACTGTGATTTATTCACTTATTTACATAGAAATTTTGATTAGAAAAATTGTAAGTTAATTTTGGGGAAAATTATCATTTTTGTAATGAGTTTTATCATCTACACATGGGCTAATTGAGTCTTTTATGTGCTTCTTATAATTTTATTTTCTCACAAATTTTATATATATATGCATATGGCACCTATATAAAACTTAAATATATATGTGTGTGTGTGTGTATATATATGTGCCATATGCATATGGTGTTTCCCATGTATATTTAAAATATATATATATATATATATATATATATATATATATATATATATATATATATATATATATTAATTAAACTGGCTATTCTGTGACCAAAAATGTTCCTGGTCCCTGGTGACCATTTTTCCCACAGTTTATTATGTCTCATTTCCAAAAGGTACATTCCTTTTTAATTTTTTTAAATTTATATATGAAAGCAGAATGCATTATGATTTTTATTACACATTTAGAGCATCATTTTTCATATCTATGGTTGTATACAACGTATATTCACACCATTTTTTTTCTTCATACATGTACTTTGGATAATAATGATTACTATGTTCCACTATTATTTCTAACCCCATCCCTTCTCCCTTCTCCTCCCAACCCTCTGCCCTATCTAGAGTTTATCTATTCCTCCCATGCTCCCTCTCCATATTCCACTATGAATCAGCCTTCTTATATCAAAGAAAACATTTGGCATTTGGTTATTTGGGATGGGCTAACTTCACTTAGCATTATCTTCTCTAACTTCATCCATTTACCTGCAAATGACATAATTTTATTCTTTTTTTTATTTCTGAGTAATATTCCATTATGTATATAAGCCACATTTTAAATTTTATCTATTCATCTATTGAAGGGCATCTAGATTGGTTCCACAGTTTAGCTATTGTGAATTGTCCTGCTGTAAACATTGTGGCTGTGTCCCTGTAGTATGCTGTTTTTAGGTCCTTTGGGTATAGCCGAGGAGAGGGACAGCTAGGTCAAATGGTGGTGCCATTCCCAATTTTCCAAAAAATCTTCATACTGCTTTCTATATTGGCTGCACCAGTTTGCAGTCCCATCAGAAGTTTATGAGTGTACCCTTTTCTTCACACCCTCACCAACACTGATTGTTTTTTGTCTTCATAATAGCTGCCATTCTGACTGGAAGGAGATGAAATCTTAGAGTGGTTTTGATTTGCATTTCTCTAAGTGCTAGCGATAATGAACACTTTTTTCTATATTTGTTGATTGATTGTATATTATCATCTCAGAAGTATCTGTTCAGGTCCTTGGCCCATGTATGCCCATGATGTGGTTATTTTCTTCATTGATATTTAGCTTTTTGTGTTCTTTATATACCCTAGAGATTAGTGCTCTATCTGATGTGTGAGGGGTAAAAATTTGCTCCCAAGATGTAGGCTCTCTATTTACCTCACAGATTATTTCTTTTGCCTGGAAGAATTTTTTTTTTAGTTTGAGTCCATCTCATTTATTAATTCTTGATTTTAATTATTGTGCCAAAGGGGTCTTATTTAGGAAGTTGAGGCCTAATCCCATGTGATGAAGATTAGAGCCTACTTTTTCTTCTGTTAGACACAGGGTCTCTGGTTGTATTCTTAATTCCTTGATCCATTTTGAGTTGAGATTTGTGCATGGTAAGAGATAGGGATTTAATTTTACTTTGTTGTATATGGATTTCCAGTTATTCCAGCACCATTTGTTGAAGAGGCTGTCTTATCTCTAATGCATGTTTTTGGCACCTTTGTCTAATATAAGATAATTGTAATTTTGTGGGTTAGTCTCTGCATCCTCTATTCTGTACCATTTGTCTACCAGTCTGTTTTGGAGCCAATAAGGTACATTCTCTTGAATCATCACCCTGCATTTTACGTGTTTGGATGAGTACTGCTGTATTCCTATGGGTTTTCATGGTTAGATTTCCAGTAATTTCAGTATGTCTCTATTTCTGGCAGGGAGTATTATGTATCTTCATTAGCCAAAGAGTTTCCAACAACAGAAAATAATAACCTAAACTCCTTCTTGAATTTATGAGAATGATTTTTTCCTACTTTTATCATTTCATTTTATACTTCTCTAATTTTTAAAGATTTCTTTATGATTACTCTATACTTGGATATCTCTTGTATAAACTGGCAGTTTGTTTTTTGCCCATATTTCTTTTGTGATTTCTTTCTTCCAAGATAAGAAAATAGATCCTAAGAGGCAGATGAAGTTTGAGTTTACGGAAAAAAATGTATTTACTTTTAATTATTAAAATTTTTATTTGCCTTTTTTACTTCCCCTAAATACATATTGTAGATTTCTTGTCTGTTTTATTTTAGATTTTATTTCAAATGAAGTTTTAGGTTTTTTTTTTTTTTTTTTTAAATTCTAACACAAAAAATAAATAAGAAAAATCTCTCTTTCCTATGGATGCAGAAAAATGAATATTTCCCAAAAAACATTTGGTAAGTAAATTGTTGAAGGACACATCCACTAAAACATCCACTCTACTTCTTTGAAGGTTTTTTTTTTTTTCTTGACTATTTTTGACAGTGAATCAAATCCTATTATCTGGGTTGTGGAGTTTAATACACAATCACATAGGATACAGTTTGGGCAATTTTAGAAATATTAAGACATAATTTTTTACTTAGTGATATATTGTGGAGTTAGCAACAAAAAGATCTCTTTATTTTTAGAAATAGTTACATATTTTTTAAATATCTTATAAACTCTTTAGATTATTTTTTCCTTGAGTCATACTTAGAATTTGGGCCCATGATATGCTTTTTTGCACCTTGTAATCTTCAAGTATTTGCCCCCATCAAGAATCTGGGTTGAGGCGCGCGGTGGCGCCATGGACGACGAGGAAGAGACTTACCGGCTCTGGAAGATCCGGAAGACCATCATGCAGCTGTGCCATGACCGTGGCTACCTGGTGACCCAGGATGAGCTGGACCAGACATTGGAGGAGTTCAAAGCCCAGTTTGGGGATAAGCCAAGTGAAGGGCGGCCGCGCCGCACAGACCTCACCGTGCTGGTGGCACACAATGATGACCCCACTGATCAGATGTTCGTCTTTTTCCCAGAGGAGCCCAAGGTGGGGATCAAGACCATTAAGGTTTACTGCCAGCGCATGCAAGAGGAGAATATCACCCGGGCCCTCATCGTGGTGCAGCAGGGCATGACACCCTCTGCCAAGCAGTTTCTGGTGGACATGGCCCCCAAGTACATCCTGGAGCAGTTCCTGCAGCAGGAATTGCTCATCAACATCACGGAGCACGAGCTGGTCCCGGAGCATGTGGTCATGACCAAGGAGGAGGTGACTGAGCTGCTGGCCCGGTACAAACTCCGAGAGAACCAACTGCCCAGGATCCAGGCAGGGGACCCTGTGGCCCGCTACTTTGGGATAAAGCGAGGGCAGGTGGTGAAGATCATCCGACCCAGTGAGACTGCAGGCAGGTACATCACTTACCGGCTGGTGCAGTAGCCACGCAGCAGGTGCCTGACTCATTGAGGCCCTGCTCCTCTATGCCCAGACCCCAGAGATGGCACGGGTGTATGTGACCACCTTCAGGGACACCCACCTACCTGCAGGGACCTGCCCTCCTGCGTTCTGGAGGGCAGCAGTCTCTGGTTTGCTTTATCTTACCTGGGGCAAGGACTTCTCTGCCATGGCCTGGCTGGCTCTGGCTGCGCCCCTGTGTGCTCTGGGCCCCATCCCCACCTGACACCTCCTGACTTCACCGAGGGCAAGGCTACGGCCAGCTCCTTGGCAGATTTCCTCTGTCAGAATGCTGTATGGCCTAAAAATAAAGGATATTTTAAGTAAAAAAAAAAAAAAAAGAATCTGGGTTGAGGGCTGGAGTTGTGGCTCAGTGGTAGAGTGTTCATCCAGATTGTGTGAGGCCCTGGGTTCGATCCTCAGCACCATATAAAAATAAAATAAAGGTATTCTGTCCAACTACAACTAAAAACATTAATATATATATATATATATATATATATATTTTTTTTTTTTTTTTTTTTTTTTTTTTTTTAAAGAATCTGGGTTAATAGCTCTTGCTTCTCAAGAGTTCCTTTAACATGAAAGAAGATAAATCAGTGTGTTTCTCCTGAGATATGTTCTTGAGGCACAAAATGAGGAAGAAAATAATATTTCTCCAGACTGACATCTTTTCTATCAGGAGCAAACCAACATTTGTGGAGCTTTGAAGGAATTTCATACTGTTCTGTCTTAAGATAGTTCTGTGTGTGCTACTGAGTTGCCATTTAATGTCCAGAAGGATCCTGTGCTTCTTATCTTTACAATGGGAATAACTTTAGAGGACACAGATGAACAATGTTCTTCATGGAGCCTACAAATACATGTCTGTGCTGTAGCCCATAGCTGACAAAGCACCTGGAAGACACCATGCAAATACTAATTGTTTAACTATTATCTGCCACTCACATATATTTTCTTTCAAAAGATTGTAATAACCTTTTCAACTGTAGGCCCCAGGGTCATCCACATGCACATATATAAAAAGTTGAGTCCACCATGTCTAAATTCTAGATTTCATTCTCTGGTGATTCAGGATGGTGTGACTAGTTGCATATTACTTTTTGCCTTCCTTTTTCTCTATCTCCCCAATAAGAGTTCTCTACTTAGAGGCATAAAAAATATGTATAATACATAGTATATATACATATATACTATGTGTCTATATAAATATTTATATGTGTGTGTGTTTGTTCTTTGTACATATATCCTATGTATAGTATATGCATATATACTATGTATTATATATGTTTACTATATATACTATAGTATACACATGCTATTATATACACAAATATATATTATATGGTATACATATATAATACATGTTACCTATACTATAGTATACATGTACACATACTATATTATATATGCATATACTATACATAATATCTACATATACCATACATACATATATAATGCATAATTTTATACACACACACACACACACACACAAAGAAGTCCCTTACTGTTTTGAATATTTGTCACTAACAAAGTCCTAAAATAATAAGAAAATTTTGTATGAGTTATGTGGTGTGGTAGAGGTATTTTGGCTTTTAAATTAAGTAAAATTTATTTTTGTTATTTATTTATTTATGGTATCAGGGAATAAACCCAGGAGTGCTTTACAACTCAGTTACATTGTCAACAATTTTTTGTATTTTGTTTAGAGACAGGGTCTCAACTAAGTTGTTTAGGGCCTTGCCTCACTGTGTTGCTAAGGATTACTTTGAAGTCGTGTTTCTCCTGCCTCAGCCTCTGGAGCCACTGAGGTTTTAGGCATGTGACATTATACTTGGTGATACCTGCTTACTAATTAAAGGGGCTTTAATCATGGAAGAGAAAAAAGTCATAGACTGGTCGTTAGGTCTAAGGCCAATTGCAAAATAAGGAGTTTACCTTCAATGCATTTAAATAACAGACTCAAAGCTCTTGTTAGATTTGAAGACATGGGCACCACTTTCTGGAACTTCATCTTTTTTTTTGCTTCTATTTGATATCTTTAATGAAAGGGTCCATGACCAGCATTTGGTAGGAAAAAGTCTGGAAACTTTCTGGTTAGATCTTCCTGCTATCACTCAGGGCAGTGTCCCTCCTATTTTTTGGACTTGAAAAGAAATGGTAAGAAATTGTACCCCTCACCTCTACATACAAAAGGAACAGTGAGGACCTTCATCTCCTTGAGGTCAGAGGAACAAACCATAGCTCTGAACTCTGGAATGTGGTTCTGTGAACTGAGATATTCTAGATTCTTGACATCAGTTTTGAGGGTACAGTTCAAACAATGCATATACTTTTTTTTGGTAATATTTTATTGGTCACATAATTGTAATATTCCCATAATTAATATATTGAATTATGTTATTAATATCAATTTCTACTATTTATGTGAATACTAAAAAAAATGACTATATTTGTGTTTCACATATTTTTACCATTGGATATCACTGCCTTAGGGGATTGCTTCCCAGTCAATTTTCAATCTCTTTTTTTTTTTTTTCAGAAGAGGAGAAAGCAGGAAAGTTAAATAAATTTTTACATTATTGTTATTTTATTATTTCCATTCATAAATAATATACAGACATATATAATCCACAGATTAAAAAGGCCTTATGTGCACAGTTAAATGCAAATGTCCTCTTGGGTAGGCTGGTTCTCACTTCTACAAGGAAACCTTGCCTTAAATAGCTACAGCCAGAGGCTCTGGATATTAATTTCCAGCAACTAAAATAAAAATATATATAAAAAAGCTGCAACCAAGAACCTGTCATTTTGACCTCATCCTTTTCATCATTTTATGCCATCTCCTGTCACTCAAACAGAAGACTCACTAGGTTCAGTCTGAGAGGGTGAGGATATAAACCCTGTCCACTCAGGTGTTCTTAGGTCAAATCCAGCACATGGCCAGTGATGAGAGGCAGGCTTTGACTATCTGGTGTGGCTTTTGTTTCTAGAGCCTGCAAGCATTGGTTCCCTCTATATTATATATGCATATACTATATATAATATCTACATATACCATACATACATATATAATTCCCTCTCTAAGCTCTCTCTTTTTTGTTCAGAGGATCTTATTTTCTCTGCTGTGCAGGTGCTGAAAGATTTACTGCAAGAACAATGGGCCCCTCAAAAACTAGTGATTATTATGCTCTGGCATCCTAAGACTTGCAGAGGGTGGGGATGCTTGAAATTGGCTGGACTATAGTGGGAACTAGCAATTGTGGAATGGAATTTTTGGAGTAATCTCTAGAGTCTGCAGGCCTTAGTCCTCATCTGGGTCAGGTTAGCCCTGAGTTCTTACTGGCCAGTCAATTTGGGCATGTGTCAGTGATAGGGACTCTGGGAGCCTTGTCCTATTCCTGCAGAGTATCTTCAGTCCCTACCTGAAGTTCTATCTGAAGTTGTAGCATTCCAGCTCTTTCCCAGATTGTGTGTTGGGGTGAGGAGAATTATCAGAATCACAACTCCATGTGTTTTCTTGCAAGAGGGGGGCTGTGGTCTTTAGGAGTCTCAGTTATTCCCTCCCCTTAAGCTTGCTATTCTTTCTTTTTTGTGTGAGGGTGGTGGTACTCTGGATTAAATCCAGAGGCCCTATATCACTGAGCTACATCCCTGGTACTTTTTATTTTGAGACAGGTGCTGAGTCTGGCCTTGAACTTGTTACTCAGTCTCCAGAGTTGCTGGGATTACAGGTGTGTGCCATCCTGCATGGATCCCCCTAAATATTCAAAATGTAAGGGAAGCGAAATGTCAAATTTAGAACCCCATCTATCAGCCTAAACCATTATATATCTGTCAGTAAATTTTTAAAATGCCAGCTCCCTGTTCACATTCCTAATGACAGTGTCCCTCTCAATTCTTCTCTCAACTATTTGTTTCTCATGCTATATTTCAAATGGGCACAGTATTTTTAAATTCTTTTACCAAGAACTGGATGGACGTTTCTAAGTGATTTGTTTTCTGTCTGGGTGCAGTGGCACATGCCTGTACTCCAAGAGATTCAGGTGGATAAGGCAGAAGATTGCAATTTCATGGTCAACCTTAAGAATTTATGTAGACTGTGGGCAAGTTAGGAAGACCTATCTCACAATTTTAAAATAAGGGCTAGGGATATAGCTCAGATTTAACATGCCCCTGTGCTAAGTCCCCAAAATACTACAGAAAAATAAAAAGCAAAAGATATTTTTTTCTGTTTCTGAGCATTTCATGTGAGAAAAAGTAGAGGAGAATCACTTGAGCTTTGTGAAATTGTGTATATGTGTGTTCTTTCTTTGTCTCTCCCAAGCCAAAAACCTTTTCAGAATATTTTTGGGCTGAGAGTCTGCCTTGTGGACTTTATGTCATAGGGATCTCATACCGTCTCTTATATTTTCCTAGTCCTGTGTTTCAAAACAGCCTCACATGAGGATCCCATACCTGACACATGTAAAGTCTCTAAGGCACGAGTTCAAGGCCAGACTTAGTACCTGGGTCCTATCCTGTTAGAGAGCAGTCTAAGTTTAGAGAGTTCCATTTCTTATTGATTCCAGTTCCATTGGAAATACATCCAGAATTATTTTTACTGTGTTAGCTTTTAAAAAGCTCTCATGGTACTTAAAAAAATGGCTGTTATTAAATTTATATTTTACTTCAGTGTGAAAGTGTTTCTTTCATATCCATCTAATTGGAGTACTAGTTATCTTTTATCTTTTCAGTAGTAACCACTCTTGTTTTTCTTTAACATTTATTTTTTAGTTGTCGTTGTACACAGAACCTTTATTTTGTTTTTATGCGATGCTGAGCATTGAACTCAGTGCTGCATGCCTTCTAGGCAAGGGCTCTACCTCAGCCCTGATAGTAGTTATTCTAACAGATGTGCTCAGACTTCAGAATGCCTTAAACTTGGATGATGAACTAAATTCTTGATGCAAGTTTGTTAGCATTCAGGTTGCCTTATACTCACTGGAAGTAGGTGGTGTAAACTTTTCTAGAAATAAGAATCTTTTATTTTTACCCATTGTCTTCACTTCTGATGGGAATTGTAGCCCAAGGAAGTACTCACATATCAATGTGAGGCCCTTCTTTTGTGATCCAAGGATATTTTCACATGCAGAATTGCCATTGCTCCAAAAACTTAGAGGTTAAAGATGTAGTGCATTGGATAGAAAATTTACACTTTTTAACTTTCTCAGTTCATGAGCAAAATTCTATGGGAAGAATTGGTTAGGTCTGGAGTTATCACTGAGGTGAGCTGGGAGAGAGGGCTCAAGCAGTACTGAACTCCCACCTGGGCTGCCAGTTGTGGATTGTATTTCTCCTAATAATTTTTTTTGGTACTGGCAGGATAGAAGCTATGCTGCGAGCAAAAGCATTTTGCAGAGTATGCTGGTAAATCCCTTCCAGGGATGAACTGGGGCCCTTGGGATTTTACTCCTCCTCTGCCCTGGTCTTGAGAAATAAAGTCCATGGATCTTTCATGGCCACAGAAAAATACTATTTTTTCCTCTCATTTCTTGATACTTGTATATATCTAGTCCCTTCCTCTCAATGCACCAGATAAATTAAAATCCAAACTATGAGAAATTTAGCATAAAATATGCTATATTCATGATCCCAATTAGGCTTCCTCTGTTCAGAGTGACAGTGGATTTGGGCATTCTGTCCCAATTGTATGGCACATTGCTTAAGGCAGAACCAATGCTCAAGCGTCCACTAACTTTTTCTACTCATCTGATGGTAGGTATGTTCTCAGTTCTCCAATGTACACAAGTTGCTCAATTTATTTATGACTTTATTTAAGAGTGATTTAAAACAGAAATAAGTATTTATTTTGTGTATCCATGAATGGAGGGAGAGTCAGGAACCTCCTATTCTGCTACATTTTGAAAATCATCCCTCTTAACATCTGTTTTTTGGGGGTGCCAGGATATAACCCTACTACCACACATAATCTGTGCATAAGTCCTGGCAGTGATCTGTGCCTCCAATTCTAAAATCTATCTTTATTTTGGATTTTACTATTCACTCATTTCAAATATTTTTCTTGATATGCTTGCATTTCTATGAACCCTTTTATTGCACTTAACAATGATTTGTACATTTATACAGGTTTATCTATGGTATTTTCTGTAGTGCTTCCTTGGTTTTTAAATATTGCAGTGTTATAGTTTTATAATATATATTAGTATCAGGTAATGAGTGCTGGTGCTTTTTCTCTTATTATCAGAGTCCATGGCTAATTTACCTTCCAGTAGAATTTCAGAAATTTTTGTTTTGGTGTCTACTTTAGTTAAAAATAAAGCATGTTAAAATTTTAGTGGGCTATTATTATAGATTAACTTGGGGGAAATGGTCATCTTTATAATGAGGAGTTTTTTCATATACACATAGGGTGTTTAACTGAGTGTTTTATGTGCTTCTATGTAATTTTATGTTCTCAAATTCCACATATTTCCTATTTAAATATGTTTTCCTATGAAATACAACATTCATGTGACACACACACACAAACACACACACACACATACACACACACACTCTTACATGGTATTCTTGTGGATCGAACCCTGTGCTTCACATGTGTGAGGCAAGTGCTATGCCACTGAGCCATAACCCAAGCCCTACATGGTGTTTTATACTATTTCACTTAATTTAATATGATAAAAATGTGTCATTTTGTAGAAACCCTTATTTACCACAGTTTAGTATTTATCTCTTTCTAAATGTACATACTCTTTAATCAAGATGTTAGGTTTCAACTCTTCAAAGTAATACTGCTGTGTGTGTGTGTGTGTGTGTGTGTATGCATGCTATAATTTTAGTCTGTTTCTGTTGGGGTGTATCAGGTATCTTCAGTAGAAAAACAGCTTGCACATATGGAGAGCAACAACTCAAACTCCATCTTTTCTTCATGATAATTATTTCATTCCATACGTTCATCGATAGTCTTTAATTTGGTGTTTTTCATGTGATTTTATTTTATTTTACCTAATTTCAAGTTTTTTTTATGATCTCTGAACACTTATATATCTCATATAAATTGACTGCTCAAGTTTCTTGCAATTCCTTTGCAATCTCCCCCCCCCACACACACACAGGTTGTTTAATTATATATGAGAAATTAGTTTCTTTCACCCTGTCATTTCACCTTGCACCCCTTAATGATATTTGATGAGCAGAATTCTAATACTATAAAATTATGAACTTAGAAATATTTTATGTAACTTTGAAAACAAATAATTGTCTAATTTTTGTTGTTGTTTTGTTTTTTGTTCTTTTTCCCTTTTTTGATATTAGGGACTGAAACCAGTATGTCTTGTTACTGAGCTATATACTCACCATTTTTTATTGCTTTTTAAGATTTTATTTTGAGAAAAGATTTTGCCCATTTGCTGGGATCACCCTCCCAATTTAAATTCTTTTTCCTCAGCCTCTGGAGTACTGAATATTCATGTGTGCACAACCACAAGCACCTAATCCCCTTTCCTCTTTCTTACATTAACTTTTGAATGCTTTATGTTTTCTTTCATACTTTAGTATTACTTATTCATAATTTATACATTCAATATTTACTATATGAAGATGAATTGTTATGTGATATAAATGATGGGTACTATACCATTATGGAAGGGGTCAGGGATTAAATCCAGGGGTGTTTAGCCACTGAGCCACTTAACAGCTATTTTTTGTATTTTATTTAGAGAGAGGGTCTCACTGAATAGCTTAGGGCCTCATCATTTCTGAGGCTGCCTTGGAACTATTTTTTAATGCTTTATATTTTATTTTATATTTTAGTATTATTTATTAATAATTTTTATATTAAGGATTTAGTATGTGAAAATAAGGTGTTATGTGATAAGTAAAGAGTACCATTGCATTTTTAATGTCACAGAGATGTCCCTTTATCCCAGCATCTTTCTTTGGATAGAATGCTATCTTTCTTCCCTGCATTGCAATCTCTATGATTTATCATCATCTAAATAGCAGGGACTCATTAAGAATTTTGTTGTGAGTTTCACAGTCTGTGTATTTTGAGGGTTAACTGTCAAAAATCACAGCATCTGTTGTTGGTGTCATCATGGTGTTTTGTTCAGTGGTAGACTTTATGTACACCAATGCCTATAGCAAATATCCTGGATGTGCAGTAGTTTGTATTAGTATAGTAGTCTGGGTGTATAGTAGAGTGAATGTAATGGTGAGTCTAGATTCTTGTCATTACACTGAGTTATTTGAAAAATGGAGGAATCATCTTTATATAAAATATGCTGTCTGTGGAACATCCTTGAATATATACATACGTGTGCCGTTATATAGTATATAATTGACATGATTTTTAATTGTCAAATATTCTAGTACTCTTTCAATTTCATTTGCTTTTTAAAAGCACCTACATTGACATTGGTGATTTTTCCTGTGGCATGCTATTTATTTATTTAATTAATTAATTAATTTAATTGATTTTATTTTTTTAAATACATGGCAGTAGAATGCATTACAATTCTAATTACACATTAGAGCACAATTTTTCATATCTTTGTATATAAAGTATGTTAATGCCAATTTGTATCTTTATACATACACTTTATTTTTTTTGCATTTCAATTCTTATTACACATATATACCACGATTATTTATATCTCTGTATATAAAGTAATTTGACACCCAATTTGTGTCTTCATACATGTACTTTGGATAATGATGTCAACCACATTCCACCATCCTTGCTAATCCCCTGCCCCCTTCCTTACCCTCTCATCCCTCTGCTCTATCTAGAATTCATCTATTCCTTCTATGCTCCACCTCCCTACACCACTATGAGTCAGCCTCCTTATGTCAAAGAAGACATTCAGCATTTGTTTCTTTGGGATAGACTGACTTCACTTAGCATTATCTTCTCCAATGCCATTCATTTACCTGAAAATGCTATGATTTTATTCTCTTTTATTGCTGAGTAATATTCCATTATGTATATATGCTACATTTTTTTGATCCATTCATCCACTGAAGGGCATCTAGGTTGGCTCCACAGTTTAGCTATTGTGAATTGTGCTACTATAAACATTGATGTGGCTGTGTCTCTGTAGCATGCTGTTTTTAAGTCCTTTGGATATAGAATGAGGAGAGGGATAGCTGGGTCAAATGGTGGTTCCATTCCCAGATTTCCAAGGAATATCCATACTGCTTTCCATATTGGTTGTACCAATTTGCAGTCTCACCATCAATATATTGAGTGTACGTTTTTCCCCACATCCTCTCCAACAGTTATTATTGTTTGTCTTTATAATAGCTGCCATTCTGACTGGAGTGAGATGATATCTTAGAGTAGTTTTGATTTGCATTTCTCTGATTGATAGAGATGATGAGCATTTTTTTCATATGTTTGTTGATTGATTGTGTATCCTTTTCTGAGAAGTGTCTGTTCAGGTCCTTGGCCTGTTTGTCGATTGGGTTATTTGGTTTTTTTTTGGTGCCTAGCTTTTTGGTTTTTTTATATATCCTAGAGGTTAGTGCTCTATCTGATGTGTAAGGGGTAAAAATCTTCTCCTAGGATGTAAGCTCTCTGTTTACCTCACAGATTGTTTTTTTCTTTCCAAGAAGAAACTTTTTAGTTTGATTCCATCCCATTTATTGATTCTTGGTTTTAATTCTTGTGCTATAGAGTCTTATTAAGGAAGTTGGTGTCTAATCCCACATAATGAAGATTAGGGCCTACTTTTTCTTCTATTAGACACAGAGTCTCTGGTGTAATTCATAGGTTCTTGATTCATTTTGAGTTAAGTTTTGTGCATGGTGAGAGATATGAGTTTAATTTCATTTTGTTGCATATGGATTTCCAGTTTTCCCAGCACCATTTATTGAAGATGCTATCTTTTCTCCAGTGCATAGTTTTGGCACCTTTGTCTAATATAAGATAATTGTAATTTTGTGCATTATTCTGTGTGTTCTCTATACTGTACCATTGGTCTACCAGTCTTTTTTGGTGCCAGTACCTACTGTTTTGTTACTATTGCTGTGTAGTATCGTTTAACATCTGGAATAGGGATGCCACCTGCTTTACTCTTTCTGCTAAGGATTGCTGTAGCTATTCTGCGTCTCTTATTTTTCCAGATGAATTTCATGATTGCTTTTTCTATTTCTATGAGGAATGCCATTGTGATTTTGATTGGAATTGCATTAACTCTGTATAGTGCTTTTGGAAGTATGGTCACTTTGATAATATTAAGTCTGCCTATCCAGGAACAAGGTAGAGCTTTCTATTTTCTAAGGTATTCTTTGATTTCTCTCATTAGGGTTCTGTTGTTTTTATTGTATAGATCTTTCACCTCTTTTGTTGATTCCTAAGTATCTTTTTTTTTTTAGGTTTTTTGTGTTGGGGTAGTTTTTTTCATTTCCCTCTCAGAGGTTTTTTTTCACTGATACACAGAAATGCCTTTGATTTATGGGTGTTTATTTTATATTCTGCTACTTTGCTGAATTCACTTACTAGTTTTAGAAGTTTTCTGGAGGAGTTTTTTTGATCTTCTAAGTATAGAATCATATCATCAGCAAGTAGTGCTAATTTAAGTTCTTTTTCTATACATGCCCCTTTGTTTTGTTTTTTCCGAATTAAATTTATTTATTTATCTTTTTTGTTATTTATTTATTTTTTTATTATTAGTTGTTCAAAACATTCCAAAGCTCTTGACATATCATATTTCGTACATTTGATTCAAGCAGATTATGAACTCCCATTTTTACCCTGTATACATATTGCAGATTCACATCGGTTCCACATCCACTTTTTTACATACTGCCATACTAGTGTCTGTTGTATTCTGCTGCCTTTCCTATCCTCCCCCCTCCCCTCCCCTCTCCTCCCATCTTCTCTCTCTACCCCATCTACTGTAATTCATTTCTCTCTCTTATTTTTCCCCTCTCCCCTCACTTCCTCTTATATGTAATTTTGTATAACATAACAATGAGAGTCTCCTTCCTTTACCATGCAATTTCCCTTCTCTCTCTCTTTCCCTCCCCCTCTCTCGACCCTGTTTAATGGTGATCTTCTTCTCATGCTCTTCCTCCCTATTCTGTTCTTAGTTGCTCTCCTTATATCAAAGATGACATTTGGCATTTGCTTTTTAGGGATTGGCTAGCTTCACTTAGCATAATCTGCTCTAGTGCCATCCATTTCCCTGCAAATTCCATGATTTTGTCATTTTTTAGTGCAGAGTAATACATGCCCCTTTGATTTCTATCATCTCTCTAATTGCTCTGGTCAATGTTTCAACCTATTTTGAATAGAAGTGGTTAAAGTGGGTATCTCTTTCTTATTGTAGTTTTTAGAGAGAATGTCTTCAATTTTTCTCCATTTAAAATGATGTCGGCCTCAGGCGTAGCATAGATAGCCTTTACAATGTTGATATATGTTCATGTTATCCCTGGTATTTCTAATGTTTTGAACATAAAGGGGCATTGTATTTTGTCAAATGCTTTTTCTGTGTCTATTGAGATGATATATGATTCTTATCTTTAAGTCTACTCATGTGATTAATTACATTTATTGATTTTTGTATGTTGAACCATCCTTGCATCATGTGGGATGAATTCTACCTGATCATGGTGCACAACCTTTTTGATATGTTTTTGTATTCGATTTGACAGAATTTTATTCAGAATGTTTGCATTTGTATTCATTAGACTTATTGGTCTGAAGTTTTTTTCTTTGATGTGTCTTTCCTGGTTTTGGGATCAGGGTGATATTGGCCTCGTAGAATGAGTTTGGAATTATTGCCTCTTTTTCTGTTTCCTGAAATAAATTGAAGAGTATTGGTATTAGTTCTTCTTAAAGGTCTTGAAGAACTTGGCTGTGTATCCAACCAGGACTGGGCTTTACTTGGTTTGCAAGCTTTTGATGGCTTCTTCTGTTTCCTTCCTTGATATTTGCTGTTTAAATTGTCTATATCCTCCTTACTCAATATGAGCATATCATATGACTTAAGAAATTTGTTGATGCCTTCAATGTCTTCTGTTTTATTGGAGTATAAGATTTCAAAATAAGTTCTAATTATCTTCTGTATTTTATAGTATCTTTTGTGATATTACCTTTTTCATCACGTATGTTGGTAAATTGAGTTCTCTCTCTACTTCTCTTCCTTAGCGTGGCTAACGGTCTGTCAATTTAATTTATTTTTTCAACTTTTTGCTTTGTCAATTTTTTTAATTGTTTCTTTTGTTTTTTGATTTCATTGATTTCACCTCTAATTTTAATTATTTCTTGCCTTCTATTGCTTTTGCTGCTGGTTTGTTCTTTTTCTAGGGCTTTGAGATGCAGTGTGAGGTCATTTACTTGTTGACTTTTTCTTTTAAGGAATGAACTCCATGCAACAAATTTTCCTGTTAGTACTGCTTTCATAGTGTCCCAGGGATTTCAATATGTTCTGCCTGTGTTTTCATTTACCTCTAAGAATTTTTAAATCTTCTCCTTGATGTCTTCTGTGATCCATTGTTCATTTTGTAGCATATTGTTTAGTCTCCAGGTGATGGAGAAATTTCTATTTTTTATTTTGTCATTGATTTCCAATTTCATTCCATTTTGATCTGATTAAATGCATGGTAGTATCTCTAGTTTTTTGCATTTGCTAAGAGTTGCTTTGTGGCATAGTATATGGTCTATTTTAGAGAAGGATCAATGTGCTGCTGAGAAGAAAGTTTATACACTTGATTCAGGTTGAAATATTCTATATATGTCACTTAAGTTATTGATTGTGTTATTGAGCTCTATAGTTTCTTTACTCAACTTTCGTTTGGAAGATCTAACCAGTGGTGAGAGATTTGTGTTAAAATCACCCAAGATTATTGTGTTGTGATCAATTTTACTCTTGAACTTGAGAAGAGTTTTTTTGATGAACATAGCTGCACCATTGTTTGGGGCATATATATTTATGATTGTTATATCTTGTTGGTGTATGGTTTCCTTGAGCAGTATGTAATGTCCATCTTTATCCTTTTTGATTAACCTTGGCTTAAAGTCTACTTTGTTTGATATGAGAATGGAAACCCCTGCTTGCTTCCACAGTCCATGTGAGTGGTATGATTTTTCCCAACCTTTCACCTTCAGTCTGTGTATGTCTTTTCCTGTCAAATGAGTATCCTGTAGACAGCATATTGTTGGGTCTCTTAATCCAATCTGCTGGCCTATGTCTTTTGATTGGTGAGTTTATGCCATTAACATTTAGGGTTACTATTGAGACATGATTTGTATTTCCAGCCATATTTATTTTTGTTATATTTCTTGAGTTGGCTTCCTATTTGATTAATTTTTCCTTTAGTGTACTACTTCCCTCTGCTGATTTTTATTGTTTTTCTTTTCCTCTTCCTGAAATATTTTGCCAAGGATGTTTTGTAGTGCTGGTTTTCTAGCTATAAATTCTTTTAACTTTTGTTTATCATGGAATCTTTTTATTTCATCTTCAAATCCAAAGTTATTTTTGCTGGATACAAGATTCTTGGTTGGCACCCATTATCTTTCAAAGCTTGATATATGTTGTTCCAGGATTTTCTAGCCTTCAGGGTCTGTGTTGAAAAATCTGCCATTATCCTAATTGGTTTTCCCTTATATGTAATCTGATTCCTTTCTCTGTGGCTTTTAAAATTCTCTCCTTATTCTGTATGTTGGGCATTTTCATTATAATGTGCCTTGGTGTGGATGTGTTGTGATTTTGTACATTTGGTATTCTATATGATTCTTGGATTTGGATTTCCAATTCATTCTTCATGTATGGAAATTTTTCTGATATTATTTCATTGAATGGATTGCAGACTTGCCAATTTCTGTCACTTAACTTTTCTGTGACCATTTGTCTTTTTTTTTATCTGAGTAATTTTTTTCTACAATTCTGGTGAGTGTAAAATAGTCTCTGTTGGCTTCAATTTTATGTTCTTTATATAGTATAGTTTTATATTCATATATTTATTCATTTATATATTTATTTGTCATTTGAATATTTTCTCTTTTTTGAAAATTCTCATCTTTGTTGTACTCAGTTGGGACATCTATTTTTCCCCAAAGAAATGTATAGTACTTCATATATTATGCATTATAAGCACTTTATTAGAAAAGTTAACTAAGTATATCTCCAACTCTTACTTTACCTTTAGACATTGAAGTCACACTGACTTAAAATGACACAAGTAGGATTTTTTTTTTCTTTTTGGTACTGGGGATTGAAATCATGGGTACTCGACTACTGAACCACATCCACAGCTCTATTTTGTATTTCATTTAGAGAAGGCTGTCACTGAGTTGCTTAGTGCCTTACCATTGCTGAGGCTGGCTTTAAACTCAATAATCCTCATGTCTCCGCCTCCCAAATTGCTGGGATTACAGGCATGTGCTACCATGACTGGCACAAAATTAGGATTCATAGAGGCAAAGCCCAAGAAATTTACAGGGTGAAATCTTGAAAAGGATGAAGTAACTGAATCAAATATCTGAAGTGCATATGAAGCCCCAGTAATTTTAGTTAAATACTAGAGCCCACACACATAGTGATGGGATTAGCAGGGGAATACACAAAGAATAAAAATGATAGTAGTTGAGGTGATCTATTCTACATGCACCTGAGAAAGTTTCCCAGAAATAAATTAAATGCATAGCTCATACCTGCTATATGAATGGGCTTTATCGTCTGCTTTGTTTCTGAGTTTGGCTATGTCCAATGAGCATATTTAAGTTTGGTGATTTCTGAATTTTCTAAGTATTTTGAAGGTAATGTTCTAAGCAACTCTCTCCTCATCTCACAGTTTTGTGGTTCAGTCTCCTGAACTGCTTCAGTTTGCAGGACCAGGGTGCCCTGCCTTTCTTCTTTTCATTTTTCCTTGGAGCTGCATTTTCTGAAATTCTGGCAATTACTGTGAGCAAGGAGAAGCTCACTGGGTATCTGCCAACTCCAGTGCTAGGGGCCAAGACTGTGTGAGGTTTGAGGGTAGCTGTTGTGTGCCATAATGTACTCTTGTGTTATTTTTTAGGACTACCTTAGAACAAAAAGAAGGAAATCTTTTATGACAACAAGCAGAACAATTCTCAGGGTCACTATAATCTACAATAGTTTTATTCTATAACTTCTGGAAGGAGTGTTGCTCTGGTGACACAGTGACAGTATTTCATTGTTAAGATACACAAAATATTTATAGCTGTCAAATAATAAATTCATATTATTTTAAGCAATTATATTTTTGATTTTTTTTACAAGTTGCAAAGTAAAATTATTTTTTCTGCTATTTAAATTAACCATGTTACCAAATACTAATGTGGTAGATAGATGTTAAACCTAAGTAGTAATTTTCAAAGCTATGCAAATCTTTTACAAAATACAATTGAAATTGCTATTTTTGGTCAGAAACAGCAAAAGCTTGATCATAAAACTTTTTAAAATCTGAATTACTAAGCTTTTTTTGGAATGGAAGCTATGTGTTATGCCCTGGAGAACTTTTCCCTCTTTGCTTAAACTACCTCTCATGAATTATACCTTAAGAAATATTCTAAAGCTAAACATGACATGTTTTTTATTGTATTGAACAACCTTGACCTATATAAGAGGAGGTTTGATGCAGACATAAATGTCTTGATAATGATTCTTTTAGTTTTTGAGATTGATTTGTTACTTTCTTGATTCTATCTCCTGCTACATTGAGAGCAGAAATTTTTGCTGGTTAGTATGTCTATCTTTTGTGCCTGGGAATGTGTGTTAGTGGTAGCTTGTTGTCTTGGATTCTGACAAATAGGGACTACAGTTTGCTGAGGATATCACCAATATTTTTGTCTTTGTCAAAGTAAGGGATATTAAAACTTGCTTTTATCTTTTACTATCTCAATTGTGTCATTTTCTTAAATTAGGTATGGGGTGGTAGAAGTATTTTTGAAGTGGATAATTTGAGAGTAAGAATTCGTCAAGAACTATTAGTAGCTACAAACTCAGAAAAGTAACAAGATTCAAGATCAATCAGTTACTTATATACATAAGAAAATATATATTCATATTTGAAATTAAAAATAAGTCTAGTGACAATCATATCAAAAACAAAATACTTAGGATAATTTTGAGAAAGTTATGAAAAGTTGGAAATTAGAACTGATGGCTTGCTTCTAGAAGATCCAGTAACATCCCTAAGTCTCCTTTTGTTTTTTTTAGTTCTTTACTCCATAGAAAAAGACAGAAATTGTGTTTTATCTCTGTGTTATTGAGGATTGGACCTTAAGTATGTTTTACCAGTGAGCTATATCACCATCCCTTTTTATATTATTTTTCAAGAAGATCTTGCTTAGTTATTGAGAGTGGACTCAAGTTGCAATACACTAGACTCAGGCACCCAAGGAACTGGGATTACATATGTGTGCCAAAAACCCTAGCAGAGTTTGCGTTCTTGACTTTCAAAATATTACTCTTGGATCAGGATGAAATTTAGGGTTGCAAATGTATAGTACTTTTCTTATTTTTTGTGGGAGAAGATAGAATTAACAGAGAGAAGATATGGCTGTCTACATCTTAGGAAGTAGAACACCAACTATTAATTCACCTGCCAATTATTCAGCATTTAAAGTTTCCTCAGATATTACAGAATTGTTTGAAAGAGACATAGGTACAAGGGCTGTGAGAAAGGGCAACAAGGTATTTCAAAGTATAAGAAAGAGAACTCTAAAAAAATCAGTGCTAAACTACCAGGGTATGAAAAATAGAGTCCCTGAGGATTAATTGTAGAATTGTAGAAGACACATAAGAATGTAACCAATGCAGTGGATACATTATTAAAAAGAGGATCATGGTCAAATATCTTAACTCTCAGACATCATCCACATACCCACAAACATTATGCTCTTTTCACCTCACCTCTGTTCTACCACTAAAGTCCATACCAACTCTGCTCAATATGTACCATCTTTGAAGAGAAATGTGTGTGTCAGTGGTACTCTGGGGATTAACATGGGCAGAACTCCTTGCCTAGTTGGTTGTAGAAATCAGAATGATGTCTCTCTGTTTCTTGTGCATGCAAACATGCACACACATACAAATTACTCAAGGTTTCAATTATAGATATAATGTTGGATGATGTAAAATTGGGAGTATTGAGCCAAATAATTGTAACTCTAAAAATATACATGTGCAGAAAGTATATGGATCATACATTCCTTATTACACTGTTGTTCTATTTCATTGTTTACAACAGAGCAGTGTTTCTGTGTAATGTAGTAAAATGTACTGAACACTCCAAAATTAGTTTTGTGTGTGTCAGGTACAAAGAGAATTATCATATTGATATCTTGTTTACTAATAAATTTATAGTAAAAAATACTTTTAAAAAATCATTTAAATTGCTTCTTTTCAGTCTGATAAAATTAGGCCAAAGAGCAGTTTCCTATATTGTTGTGGTTTCTTTTTCTTTTCTTTTTGGAGGGGGTAGAAATGAGAGAGAGAGAGAGAGAGAGAGAGAGAGAGAGAGAGAGAGAGAGAGAGAGAGAAATCAGTGATATAGCTGAATAACTTAATATATCTATCAGAAAGTATATTATATATTCCTAATGAAGTATTACCCAGATATGAATAAAAATAAAATCTGACAGGAAAAAAGATGGAATTGGATGATGTGATGCTAAGTGAAGAAAGATCCAGAAAACTATTACTTCTCTTATACATGATAACTAAAATAACATTCTGTGAAAATAGAATTATAGAATAATATAGCTAGTGAGGGTGCTGGGGCATCAAGGATGGAATAAGGGTATATGGATATTATTATAGCTGTAAATGTATATATGAAAATATTGCACTGAATCCCACTAATATGCATACTTGACATGTTAATGAAATTCATCATCTCATAAAATTACTTCATTCTGTATTAAAGACACCTAAAATTCTATTGTCTTTGGGTTTTTCAGAATGTGATATAGCACTGTTAACTATACTCCTTTAATACAAACCATTGTTTTTGTGTGCATTCATCTTATGTTTTTTTTGGGGGGGTGGGTTGGGGAGTTTCACACACAGAGTATATAATGTATTTCTTCTGTGTCTTGATAGTTTGACTTAGCATGAAGTTCTCTAGCTTCATCCACATTATTTCAAATGGTGGGGGGAAAATGGAGTTTGAATTCAGGGTTGCATTTTAACTGAGGTATATCCTCAGTAATTGTTACTATTCATTTTTAAGGCAGCATCTTGCTAATTTACTGAGGGTGGCCTTGAAAAAATTGCCACAACTTCCACCTACAGCATTCTTTGAAAATCCTGTTGTTGTGGCCAGCCTCAGCATCTTAGTGACACACTCTTGAGCATAAAAGATCCTGTCTCAAGAGAATTTTTTTTAAAAAAGATCCTGTATCAAGAGAATTAAAAAAAAAAATTTATACCTGTCTCTTTATGTATTTGTATGTATGTATACAAATATTTATATTTTTATATATGAACATATATAAAACATGTTGATATATATATAAACATATATAAATATATTTGTGTAATTATATTTGATATATATTATTTATACATTGTATATGATATATATTTATATCTATCTATCTTACACACACACGAACACACACACTCATTTATTTATATTCAGGGTTTTAAAAAAAAAAATCCAGAGGGATACAATATCTTTTTATTTTATTTATCTTTTCTGCAGTGCTGAGCATCTAACCCAGTGCCTCACATGTGTAAAATTAGCACTTTACCACTGGGCCACAGCTTCTGCCCCAAGTTTTTTTGTTTTGTTTTGTTTTTTTTTTTTTTTTTGACTATTGTGGATAGTGTTGCAGTTCATTTGGGAGTGCAGATATTCCTAAAGGTTTATTTCATTATCTTTCATTATTGTAATGGTTACTTTTTGTCATCAACCTGAGCAGATTGTGGTATTTCTAGAAAATTAACACAGAATACCTCTGGGTTTGTCTGAGTGTGTTTCCAGAAAGTTCAGTCAGAAAGTAGTAGAGAAGAGGTGTCATGAATGTACATAGGACCATCCAGTGATTCCGTTTGAATAAATGCAGAAGGGAAAGCTGTCACTGGCTTGTGCTCCAGTCTTTTTAAATGAGTTATTTTTTCTCTGGTGTTGTCACCTGTGGACATCTGACATCAGATTCTTCAGTCTTTGAATATGGACTTGCACCATTGCCTCTGCAGTGGTCTCTCAAGTCTTCTCTCTCGGAATGTTGCTGCTTCGTTGACTTCCTTGATTTATGAGGCTTCCAATTTCTTGGCCTGGACTATTATGAGTTTCCCTGTTTTTTCATCCTATAGGCAACAATTTTGGGAACTGTTCATGTCATGATCTTGTGAATTGATCTATTACATCCCCTTGACTATGCCGTAAACATTTATGGATTCTATTAACTCTGATTTCTTAAGGACCTGTATAATACAGGCATATGCTCAGAAAAATATCTGAGTCATATGGTATTTCTAGTTTTAATTGTTTGAAAATCACCATATTGTTTTTCATGGGTTCAGTACTAGTTTATATTTTTTGCAATAGTGTCCAGGTGTTTTCTGAAATAATTTTATTTACAATACATCAAAACAATAAAAGATTACCTGCCCAATGTAGTACATGCTATTGTCTTAGCTACTTTAAAGGTTAATTTGGGGGAATCTCTTGAGCCCACTTGTTTAATACCAGCCTGTGCAACATAGAGAGGTCCATTTAAAAATATAATAAAATGTTTTAGAGCAAATTTAGTGAAACAAGTGAAAAAGTTGCATGATGAAAATTATAAAACTTTTTTTCAAAACATAAAGAACTGAATAACAAATGTGAAAAATCTCAAGTTTATTGATTGCGATGTCAAATATTGTTAAGATGCCAAACATGTCCATATTGACATAAAATGCCAGTGTTGTCAGGATCTCAGATTGTTTCTTTATGGAAATTGACAGTCAAATTCTAAAATTCAGATGGAATCATAAGGGCCCCCAAATGGCCAAAACAATCTTGAAGGAAAACAAACACACAGACAAACAAACCATAAACCAATAAAACAAACAAAAAATTTTGGAGGACTCATGCTTCTTCTATATTCCAAACTTACTATAAATTATCAATAATCAATAGAGTATGGGCAGAAGGATAGAAATCTGGAATGATAGAATAAAGCTGAGAGTCTATAAATCTACCTTTTTGCAAATTACCTTGACTGAATAGCTTTTAAACAAGTGGTGCTGGAGTATTAGATATCTACATGCAAATAATTAATTTGGAAACCCATTCCATACCATTTACAGAAGCTCAAAATGGATAAATGACATAAATGTAGGAAATAATATTACAAAACTCAAAGGAAATATAAACTCAATTTCAGACGATATGGGGACAGAGCCAGTCAGTGATTCTGATCTCTCCATAACACCAAAATGAGGCAGTGAAGAAAGAACTGATCTGAGAGGTGAGTGACAAAACCAAAAGGAGATGTCATTTGCCTGGAAATATGGCAAGACATGAGTGAATTGAAAGTTAATTAGAATCCTAAGTATGTCCTCTGGTTTGTGGTTTGGGCTCTGGAAGCAGACAAATTATATATATTATTTTGACATAGTTATATAAGAAGCACAAAATACATTTTTTTGTTCTCCCTGTTTCTAGTAATGTCATTACCATGATTGCTCAATGGAATGTAATAATGTACCAATTATTTGAGTCACATTTTGATGACAACTATAAAGCTTTGTTAATACATTCAATTAAGCAAATAATAAAGTTAATTTAGAACTTATTCTGTATAAGCACAAAATTCAATGTGTGCCCTTGATTTTTTCACTGTGTAATTATTTAAGAATTATATTGATGCATTGTAACTATAGATAATAATCAAATATAATAAGCACTATATCTACATATGTTTAACATAATTTACTCATTTTCCTTTCTTAACTCTTCCCTCATTTATCCCCCATCTGATTCCTCTACTCTTCTGATCTTCTACTATTGTTATTTTAATTTGTGGACAAATATATAAGATTTAAAGTAAATTCTGGGTTTCAAATTGGGTAATATTATAAATGTTTTAAAAATATACATAGGGCTGTAGAAGTGGATCAGTAGCAGAATCCTTCCCTTGTATCCAGAAGTTTCTGAGTTTAATACATATACTATATATATATATATATATATATATATATATATATATATATATATATACACACATACACACACACACACATACATACATATACACACACATACATACATATACACACACACATACACACACATAAAAATACTTTCTATAAATTGTACTTCTATATTTCCTTATATATAATGGATTGGGGGAGGTCCATTTTCTCTTTTTTATTAGACTTTTGAACACCAGAAGATAGTTTTTAGTTTATATTTTGCCTTACACTTCATGGTGTGGATCTTTTAGGTAGTTACAAAATTGTATTTGGGACATAATACATTTGCTCAAATTTCCATAATAAAGTACCACAGACAGGGTGATATAAACCACACTTCAAAATATAAATTTATCTTGTGCTTAATTATGGCACAAGTAGCATTAGAATTTTCAAGTAACACATGTAAATAATTGTGTGGCTTATTCACAGGATACATAATTAATTTTATAAAAAATGATGTGGTATTTCCAGTAAAATTCATAGGCAGTCACCTCTAAGAAGTCATTGAAATGTGGGTTTGAGTTCCTGACAGTATTACTTTTCATACTATCTCTAATGTATGCAAGAACATGTGTGTGCATGAACACACATGAATATACATGGAAAAAATGTTTACATTCCTTAGTGTGGGGGAAAAAGGTCACTACATAATATTTGTATTATACCTGATATTTATATTTTCTAAAAGATAAATACTAAAGCATGAGAAAAGAAAACAAAACTCATATCAGTATAGACTATTCATTAAGCATTTCACTTTGTTAGAATAATTTTTTAAATTAAATTAATGTTACTCAAAACTAGAACATAGAATTATATGAAAAAAAAAAGAAAAAAACAGACTCCTAGATATTCTAAATCTACTACAACTGTATCAAAATTATATTGGATGTTTCTTTTTATTTTCTCAATTTGATCTACTAAATTAACTTTATAGTTAATCATAAAAGTTGAGTTTCCAAACTTTTATCAGCCTCTTATAATATCCAAATTTTTTTCCAATTTATTGTAGGTTTATTTTTCAATGCTTACAGCAATTCCACCCATTTAATAAATATGTAGGTATCTATTACCTATTTTAAAATAAAACAAATTAACTATGACACAAGTAGCATTAGGATATTCAAGGCTCTAATGCATGTAAATAGTTGTATGGCTTATTCACAGCATACTGACAAATGTCTCATTATCACTTGAGAATAACAAAAGTAATTTAAAAGTTATTAAGAAAGCAAAAATTTAAACTGTGTTGTTCCTAAAGAGATTTTTGGCATCAAAGTTTTAGTATCTTCCTGGTCACATGGTAGTTAAACTGAGAAAATTATTTTGAACTAAAGCAAAAGCAGTCTTATAAAATATCTGGAGCAGGGACCGAGGTTGTGGTTCAGTGGAAGAGCACTTGCCTTGCATGCAGGAGGCATTAGGTTTGATCCTCACCACCACATAAATAAAAAAATAAATAAATAAAGTTTTTGTGTCCATCTACAACTAAAAATTTTTTAAAATCTCTGGAGCAGCCAGGGGTGTAGCTCAGTGATGGAATGCTTGGCTAGTATGGTTGAAATCATGGGTTCAACCCCCTAAACAACAAATTATAAACAAAATAAAGTTGTATCAAATTTAATAAATAAGTCTCTGGAAATATTTCCAAGCATTTACAACACATGAATAAATATTTAATCAAGAAAATCTACTACATTTTGTTAAAAACTTTAATATTGGTCATTATATTGTTATATTGTGTGCATATAAAAATGTAATAGTGAATCTCACCATATGTACAAATTTAATACACCAATAAAAATACAGGCAAAAATAATGACCTTTAGTACATGAAAAAAATTTAAAAAGTAATTAAAAATATTTAAAATTAAGAGGAATTTAATTTCACACCTGTTTTTTTTTTCCTTCCTTTGCCCGACTCAATGTTACAAAAATTATTTTGATGCCTTCAAGAACATTGGGCTCCTTCTCCTTCCAGCTACCAGTTGGTGGACTAATGTTCCCAGTGTGGAAACATATTAACTTTTTTTTTCCTCATTATTCCAAGTTCTGTTTTTGAAACTAAGTCACATGTGAGTGCATGTGAGAGGTAGGAACTAGACTTTACTTTGTTTTTGGAGTCTGTCACACATTGGGCATGAGTCTGTTGAACACACCCTGATCTCATTATTCATTATATTAATACCAGACAAGAAAAATCTACAAAAACTAAGAGTAGTTGCTTAGCTTTGGAGTGTTTAGTTATAGGGGGAAGACAATGAAGAGGCACTGAGTTTCTCTGTGAAATGATAAAATTATTCTAAAATTGATACATGATTTTTGAACATGTTTGTGAATATGCCAAAACTATTGAATCATGATTTTTTGGGTGACTTTAGGGTAAGTAAATTTTATCTAAATAAAGCTTGTTTAAGATGGTCATAATTTCTGATTAAATGGCATGTGGGAATAGACCTGTGGCTAGCCTCCAGTGAAAAAAAGTAATATGCTTTTGGACAGCCCTGGTTGAAGTTCCCTATTCTCAATTAGGGCATTGTCTATCTTGCTCTTTGATTTTGAGAAGAAATATTAGCAAGAAACTGTGTCCCTCAGATCTAGTGAAAAAAAGAGGGAATAAGGCCTAGCTATACTTCTGTGAAGTCAGGCAGCTGTACTATTCTCATTTGGAATGTGGCTTCTGTGAGCTATGTTGGAGACTTTAAATACAGTGAGCATTTAAAGAATTCATGTTTGTGTGTATGTTTGTGTGTGTCCTGCATAAATTTTTAATGTAAATACTAGGAAATTTAAATTGCACTTGTGACTCACATATAACTTTAGTTGGAGATTACTATTGCTTTAGGCAGTTGCTTCCCAGTACACTCCTTAAGCTGTCTCCTCACGAGACAAGACAGCAGAAAATTTATAGTAATTTTTATATTATTTTCATTAATGAGTAATTGATGTGACCTTATATACAAGGTTAAATGCAATCTCTTTCTAACTAGGCTGTGAGGAAAATATGTCTTAAAATAGCTGCAGCCTGAGGTTCATAGGTTTAATTTCCAGACCTCAAAAGAAAGAAGCTGTTGCCAATATTCTGTCATTCTGATCTTTATAATTTCTGTAATCTAGTGTCACTCAGAAAGAAGTCTTATTGTGTTCAAACTCAGGGAGCATGGTCAGAAGCTCTATCCAGTCAGGAACATGTGGCATGAACTGCCCAGTCCCATACTCAGCTAGTGAGGAGCGGGTGGGCTTCTGCAATCTGTCCATAGTTCTTTTCTTTGGATCCCACCATTCTAGGGATCCAGTTCTAGGCCTCTTTCTCATTCTCAGGAGTCCAAAGCTGCTCTGCTGTGCAGAGCACAGAACTCTGTTCTTAGGGATACGTGTGATCTCTAAGAAGCAGGCCTCACTCCTCAATGCAAGGAATGGTGGGTGTGAAGTGGCATCCTAAGCCAGGGGAGGGAAGAGTTGTAACTGTGGGACTGGATGTGAACAGGAGCTGACAGAAGCTTTGGACATCAGGAAGTCACTTGTGTCTCCAGGGATAAATCCTTTTCCTGGCAGCACCCCTAATTCTTAACTGGCCACCAAAATGAGGAGTATGTCAGTTGGGAACCAGTGTAGCTTGTCCCCCATAACCTCAAGTTTTTTTGACCACCCACCACAAGTCCTATCAGAGCAGGTGTTTGTAGCAGGCCAGTATCTCCACAGACTTTGAGGTAATTTACAGGTGGGAGGATCTTCAGAATGACCTCTGCACATATGGTTGTTCTTCAGCAAAGGAACTGTGATGTATGGGGACCTTGATTCTTCTGGAGCTAGCCTGCTTGTCTTCCTCTCTCTCTCCCTTCCTCACTTGTTTCCTTTCTTCATTCTTTCCTTCTCTCCCCCCATCCCCAGGGGGTGTTTTACCACTGATCTCCATCTCTAATATTTTTTATTTTGAGACAGGTTTTGGCTAAGTTGCTGAGACTGGTCTTGTTATATTTGATTTATATAGACTTTTCTTTTTACTATGATGACAATGTTTATATGCATGTGGATTTATGAATAAATTTCATTTTTATTAATTTATTGATCATTATTATGACATTATAGTTTCATAATGTTCATTGTCAAGTAAAGATAGTTACTTTATTGCTGGTATAATTCAAAGTTTTTTTGCCTAATACACATATATTTAATTGTGCACATAAATTTTAGAACTTTGAACTGTGGTTTCTTCTTCCATTAAAAGTAAAGCATGGGGGCTGGGGATGTGGCTCAAGCGGTAGCGCGCTCGCCTGGCATGCGTGCGGTCCAGGTTCGATCCTCAGCACCACATACAAAGATGTTGTGTCCGCCGAAAACTAAAAAATAAATATTAAAAAAAAACTCTCTCTCTCTCTCTCTCTCTCTCTCTCTCTCTCTCTCTCTATCTCTCTCTCTCTCTCTTTAAAAAAAAAGTAAAGCATGCTCAACTTTTTTTAGAAGTGCATTATAATGCTACATAATGTTAGAATTTATTTTGACATAATTATATAAACATAGAATATAATTCACTCCACTTAAGTCCCCAGTACTTCCACTTTCCATTTTCTCCTACCTTTAAGATTTCCCTTTATCTTCTGGTCTTCCATTTATTTATTTATCATTTTTTAAGTTACTGTTTTATAGATACACAAAACGATAAAATTTACTGTCATATATGTACATAATAATTTTGATGGAATAAAATTATAGAACAATTGGGAAATTTATTATATTTGTAATGATGAGTTTTATTATTTATACATGACAACCTGGGTATGGTGGTTCACGCCTGTAATCCCAGCCACTGGAGAAGCAGAGACAGAAGGATCATGAGTTCAAAGCCAGCCTCAAAAAAAATGAGGCACTAAGCAAATTAATGAGACCCTGTCTCTAAATAAAATACAAAATCAGGTTGGGAATGTGAATCAGTGGCCGAATGCCCCTGAGTTACACCCGGCCCCCCCCAAAAAAAATTTACACCTCTGGCATTGTAATTGAGTCTTTTATGTACCTTTATGTGCATTTTTATGTTCTCACAAATTCTACATATTTTTCTGTTTAAATGTTTACCTGTAAAATATCACATGCGTGTGGTATTTATACAGAACTTGAATTTTTTATACTATTTTTTAAAACTTGATGTAACAATGTAACATGACAAGAAATGTGTCTGGCCCCTAGAAACTATGTTTTCCACAGTTTTTGTTTAAATCAATCAATCTCAATCTCTCTCTCTCTCTCTCTCTCTCTCTCTCTCTCTCTCTCTCTCTTTCTCTCTCTCCATGTATATATCCTCTTTCACCAATCAAGATTCTGGTGGGAGCTTATCATTAGTCTTTAATAGTCAGTTTCCACAGATAGATATCAGCAACTTAAACTACATCTTCACTTCATGAACACTTATGTTTCATATGTTCATCAATACTATTTAATTTTGTGTACATTACAAGATTTTATTTTGCATTCCTCTAGCAGTGTTAAAATTTTATAATTATTTTACTTTTATCTATCTCCTATAGATAAAGTGGCTATTGTAGTTTCTTGCGTGGATTTCTTCCGGGGGTCTGTCTTTTCCTTTTTTAATTTATTTTTATTTTTTAAGTGTTTGATTATATGTGAGTTAAGCATTTTTTCCCTCAGTCACCTCTTGTATTTTTTAATGGTGTCATTTGTTGAATAGAATTTTTACAATTTTTAAAATATTGTTTTGTGTAACTTTGTAAAGAAATGATCTCATTCTATTTTTTGTTCTTTTGCCCTCTATTGAGATACTGGTGATGGAAAGCAGGATGTCCTATCACTGAGCTACATGCTAAAGCCTTTTTAAATTTTTATTTTGAGATGGAGTCTTGCTCAGTTGATAGGGCTAGACTTAAGAAATGTGATTATCCTGCTTCAGCCTCCATAGTACCTGATATTTCAGATGTGCACCATCACATATCCCCTGTACCACCCTTTCTTACATCAACTGTTGAATGCTTTATATTTTATTTTATATTTAAATATTTGTTGGATCTGAAATTGAGTTATTTGGTGGTACAAGTAAAGGGTACATTAGTATTTTTATTACCACACAGTCATCCCATTATGCCAGGATTTATTTTTCTTTCTTTTGAAAAACAGGACAATAATTTTTCTTTTCTGCACTGCAACCTCTACCATTTATCATTGTCTATATAGCAAGGGATTTATTAAGCATTTTATTTTATTTGGTTCCACAGTGTATTCATTTTATTATGATGTCTAACCTGAGAGTTACAACCTCATGATTTATAGTCACATATGTCAATTACAGTGGCATAATTATTTTGTTTTCAGTAATACACTTCTTGTATGATAATGGCTATAACATATATAGCCTAGCTATGTAGTAGTCTATACCATCTAGATTTTTATTATTATACTGTATAATTTTTGTAAAATGATAGGATCATTTTATAATCCATTTTCTAGAATATATCACCATCATTAAGAGAGACATCATTGTCATTAAATATATACCTACATATGCATTATATAATTAGCATTATTTTTACTTCTCACATTTACTGGAGTTTTTTCACTTTCATTTCTTATATAAAAGGACCAATATTTGACATTGATGATTCTATGATATATTCATTTTCAATATTCATAAAATTTGCTCTTTTGCTTAAGATTATTTTCTATCTCTATCTCTTACTGGGAATTGAACCCAGGGTCACTAAAATACTAAGCTACATCCCCAACTCTATTTTGTATTTTATTTAGAGACAGGGTCTCAATGAATTATTTAGCACTTTAAAGTTGCTGAGGCTGGCTTTGAACTTGAGATCCTTCTGCCTGAGACTACTGAGTTGCTGGGATTGCAGGTGTGCACAATAATGCCTAGCTCTCTACTCTTCTTTATTTATTTATTTTAATTTGCCTTTTTCAAACTATTAAGACTGATGGTTAGCTAATATATTCATAGTCCTCTCTTTAATTTATTGATTTAAGCCTATGTTTCTTTTTTAAACTCTGCTTTAGATGCCTTCTACTTTCTTATAAACTTATGGAGGTTTAATTGACATATATTAAATCTATATCTATTTAAGGTATATACTTTTATCTTTTGACATATGTGCCCATCCATTAAACCAGCAGCACAGTAAACAAAATTAACATATCTATTTCTACTCTTTACACTAATGCCCTTTTAAATTCCTCCTTTTTGCTTTTTCCCACAAACTTTTACTTTATAAATTTGATAATATTGAGCAAAATAAGAGGACAAATATCAAAATTATATAACTTGTTGAATCACCATAAAGAGAAGGCACCATGTAGCTACTGTCTATCAAGAAACAAAACACAATAATGTCCCAAGAACCCTTTCACGTTCTTTCTCTGACTATTCCCTTCATTCTCCCTAATCATAGCTAAATTTTTTCTTCATCAACTAGTACTGTTAAAGTGTTTTTTTTTTTTTTTGCCGAAATGAATCCTAATGAGATGGGCATGGTGGCACACACCTATCATTCCAGAGGGTCAGGAGGCTGATGCAAGAGGACTGTGAGTTCAAAGAGTCTCAGCAAAAATGAAGCACTAAGCAACTCAGTGAGACCCTGTCTTTAAATAAAATAATAAAAAAAAAAAATAGTAGGACTGGGGATTTGGCTCAGTGGTTGAGTGCCCCTGTGTTCAATTCCTGGTACTCCACCCTCCCTCCAAAACAAACAAACAAACAAACAAACAAAAGAAAAACATACAGATTGAAATAGATTTTAAAAGTGTCTAAAATTTATTAGCCAATCATCAAAACTTTCATAGTTTGGAAAAAGCAAATTCTACAAAAAGGGGAGTATAGAAAATCCGAAGTAAAACCACAAAATTTAAAGATTATCAAAATGAACTAATGCCCAGTGTTTCAGTAATGCCAAATATTGGTGCTTTAATAAAAGAAAAAAAAACTGAAAGAGCTCTGGTAAATTTGATATATAATAATCATATATTAATTACATCTATACTTGTAATATATAGTGTGTATACACAGGTCCTTCTTTATATGATAGATATCCATTCTAAGAAATGCACTCAAAAGTGATTTTGCCATTTTTGCAAACATCATACTATGTACTGACATTTATATTGTATATTACTACAGTGTCTAGGCTATAGGTTGTAGATATCATTACACATAGTGTCCCTCAGTGACCAAAATATCAGTATATCATACATTACTGTGTGTTATATACTTCAATAAATCAATGTACACCTCATAATGTTATGAATAAATACATTTGTAGAAATATAGAATCTTTAAAAAGTCACTTACAATTAGATAATTATAAATGAGAATTTCCAATGCTGAGAAACAGAAAGATGACAACCTTTCTAAAAAAAGGAAACAACAACAAAAACCCCAAAAGTTATTATATTCTTGCTTAATTCCATATAATAAATCATTCAGATGTAATAAATATGTAAATATAAAACATTAAATATTTGGTATAAAAAACAAAGTTATACTATAAATGTGGTGCTACATGCCCATAATACCACCTGTTTGAGAAGTTATGGCAAAAGGATTGAAATTTCAAGGAGAACCTGGACAATTTACTGAGACTATCTCAAAATAACATTCAGACCAGGGTCTAGTTTTGAATAAAAGGTTACTCATTTTTTCAATTCTTAGAACCACTCAGCAAGGGGGGACTTATTTCTACTCAAAGTTACACCAAAAAAAATATTACAAAAGTCATACATTGGGCATTTAAATAATTCATCAAATGATGCCATGAAAGAGTTCAAAGTGACAGATGAGATAAGCTAATTATCTCACATATTACTAATTTTTAATTTTTTTAGTTTTTGATGGACCTTTGCTTTATTTATTTATCCATATAGAGTGCTGAGAAATGGACACAGTGCTCCACCCATGAACTGTAAGAATTCCACTACTGAGCTACCACCTCAGCCTTAACTGATAACTTTTAATGAAAAAAGGTAATGACTCCAAAAGAAGAAGAGGAAAGCAACTTGAATAACCTTTATTTAGATGATATATAAGTGTTCAATATTAAAAAAAAATCAACATCTTAAGAAATTTGAGAAATAAAAAATAAAATAATGGGCTGGGGATATAGCTGAGTTGACAACTGAGTTATATCAACTGAACTATATCCTCATATTGATCAAATTTGAGTGATAGGAACATGTGGTTAAGAGAAAATCTATAAAATAAACCTAACATGCTGACCCCATGTTTTCTTTTCCAAGAAGCAATTTACCTGCAGTTCTGCCTGGCTTAAGTGAACAAAATATGTTACATTCTTTCTCAACAATCTATTATCTTGAGGAAAAATTCAGTCTCAATATAATGTCCATAAGAGTAACCCAAGTTATACTAAAGGGGAGACTTCTGTGGTCCTGTCACAGACCAGATTCTGGAAGTGAGGAAAATAAAAATAATTTCTACTAACCATAAAATTTGCAAGATTTATGCTTAAGAATCCCATTAGAAATGGTGAGCATGGGCTTAATTAAACTAAAGTTGTCATGGCAGTGGATACTTGAGAGCTTGATATTATCCTGCTGTCAGTTAAAAGTCAAGAAGTGGACCTGGGCAGGACTATTTGAAAACTTTTTTTTAGATTCCCAATAAAACTGGAGTGCAGGAGAGGTATGCTGTCTTTTTTCTCTCTATAAGGACCCACTATCTCCCTTTAAGGTGTGTCCTTTTTTATATATTATAGCACTCTAATAAACTCATTGCCTGCTGTTCTGAATGATAAGTCTGAAAACTTTATGTCTTTTTTTTTTTTTTTTTTTTTTTAATTTTTTATTGTGGGTTGTTCAAAACATTACAAATTTCTTGACATATCATATTCCACACTTTGATTCTAGTGGGTTATGAACTCCCACCTTCACCCCATACACAGATTGCAGATTCACATCAGTTACACATCCATTGATTTACAAATTGCCATACTAGTGTCTGTTGTGCTCCGCTGCCTTTCCCATCATCCACCCTCCCCCCTCCCCACCTCTCCCCTCCCCTCCCCTCCTCTCTCTCTACCCCCTCCACTGTATAACCCTGAGGGTCTCCTTCCATTACCGTGCAATTTACCTTCTCTCTCCCTTTCCCTCCCACCTCTCATCCCTGTTAAATGTTAATCTTCTTCTCCTGTTCTTCATCCCTACTCTGTTCTTAGTTACTTTCCTTATATCAAAGAAGACATTTGGCATTTGTTTTTTAGGGATTGGCTAGCTTCACTTAGCATAATCTGCTCTAATGCCATCCATTTCCCTGTAAATTCTATGATTTTGTCATTTTTTAATGCAGAGTAATACTCCATTGTGTATAAATGCCACATTTTTTTTATCCATTCGTCTATTGAAGGGCATCTAGGTTGGTTCCACAGTCTTGCTATTGTGAACTGTGCTGCTATGAACATCGATGTAGCAGTGTCCCTGTAGCATGCTCTTTTTAGGTCTTTAGGGAATAGACCAAGAAGGGGAATAGCTGGGTCAAATGGTGGCTCCATTCCCAGCTTTCCAAGAAATCTCCATACTGCTTTCCAAATTGGCTGCACCAATCTGCAGTCCCACCAGCAATGTACAAGTGTACCCTTTTCCCCACATCCTCGCCAGCACTTGTTGTTGTTTGACTTCCTAATGGCTGCCAATCTTACTGGAGTGAGATGGTATCTTAGGGTGGTTTTGATTTGCATTTCTCTGACAGCTAGAGATGTTGAGCATTTTTTCATGTACTTGTTGATTGACTGTATGTCCTCCTCTGTGAAGTGTCTGTTCAGGTCCTTGGCCCATTTGTTGATTGGGTTGTTTGTTCTCTTATTGTCTAATTTTTTGAGTTCTTTGTATACTCTGGATATTAGGGCTCTATCTGAAGTGTGAGGAGTAAAGATTTGTTCCCAGGATGTAGGCTCCCTATTTACCTCTCTTATTGTTTCTTTTGCTGAGAAAAAACTTCTTAGTTTGAGTAAGTCCCATTTGTTGATTCTAGTTATTAACTTTTGTGCTATGGGTGTCCTATTGAGGAATTTGGAGCCCGACCCCACCGACTGTAGATCGTAGCCAACTTTTTCTTCTATCAGACGGCGCGTCTCTGATTTGATATCAAGTTCCTTGATCCATTTTGAATTCACTTTTGTGCATGGCGAGAGAAAGGGATTCAGTTTCATTTTGTTGCATATGGATTTCCAGTTTTCCCAGCACCATTTGTTGAAGATGCTATCCTTCCTCCATTGCATGCTTTTAGCCCCTTTATCAAATATAAGATAGTTGTAGTTTTGTGGATTGGTTTCTGTGTCCTCTATTCTGTACCATTGGTCCACACGCCTGTTTTGGTACCAGTACCATGCTGTTTTTGTTACTATTGCTCTGTAGTATAGTTTGAAGTCTGGTATCGCTATACCGCCTGATTCACACTTCTTGCTTAGCATTGTTTTTGCTATTCTGGGTCTTTTATTTTTCCATATGAATTTCATGATTGCTTTCTCTATTTCTACAAGAAATGCCATTGGGATTTTGATTGGCATTGCATTAAACCTATAGAGAACTTTTGGTAATATCGCCATTTTGATGATGTTAGTTCTGCCTATCCATGAACAGGGTATATTTTTCCATCTTCTAAGATCTTCTTCTATTTCTCTCTTTAGGGTTCTGTAGTTTTCATTGTATAAGTCTTTCACCTCTTTTGTTAGGTTGATTCCCAAGTATTTTATTTTTTTTGAAGATATTTTGAATGGAGTGGTTGTCCTCATTTCCATTTCAGAGGATTTGTCGCTGATATACAGGAATGCCTTTGATTTATGCGTGTTGATTTTAAATCCTGCCACTTTGCTGAATTCATTTATTAGCTCTAATAGTTTCTTTGTAGAGCCTTTTGGGTCTGCTAGATATAGAATCATATCATCTGCAAATAGTGATAATTTAATTTCTTCTTTTCCTATTTTTATGCCTTTAATTTCTTTCGTCTGTCTAATTGCTCTGGCCAGTGTTTCGAGAACTATGTTGAAGAGAAGTGGAGAGAGAGGGCATCCCTGTCTTGTTCCAGATTTTAGAGGGAATGCCTTCAGTTTTTCTGTTCAGAACTTGTG